>NW_016159810.1:13016-37449 GCF_001687245.7 Rhagoletis zephyria | reverse complement strand
ACACGTAATACGCGGCACACAGCACAACAATCCGCCAAAACAGGCAACCCGGCCCAAAATTACCACCGTAGAAGGCAGAAACCCCGAGCGGCAGTGCAGGAGCCCAAGAATTACCTTTAAAACGGCCACAGGAGCTTAAAAAGACCAACTGGGCACAACTGGTCCGAAGGTAAGTAGTTTCGGACTAGTCCCAAACTGGTTCCCGGACTGGCCCCGACTGGTTACCAACTGTTCCCACGAACTAGTTAACAACTGGTCCCAAAGTGGTTACCAACTGGTCCACAGAAACCGAAATCGTAATTTAACCATACTGCCGGTCTATTCTATTGTATCAGTAGTCCATTTGGCTCGATATTATGACAATTCAGCAAAAAATATCTAATATAGAAAATCGCCTTCCTTTCCATACGATTTTTGTGTACGTCTTTTTCCATTGATAACCACAATATCTTTTATATTTTATATTTTGAGGACACAAATTATACAAATCCAGCAATTTTAAATATTAATATCGTTCTGAAAACACCAAGTTCTTTAAAAATCGCGATAAAACGAAATACTAAAATGGAGTATTTTAGATACTATTTCCCAACGAATCGTAGTATAAAAATTAAGATCGGCAGCACTGAAAATAAGCATGCTGATCTTGTCAAAATCACAACAAACACGTCGCTACTGACAACACCTTGTTATTATTCCACCATGGTTTATACCATGATAAAAATATAGTTAGGTAGAACCGCTGAGAGTAACTTTTAAAATTCTTGACGTTTCCAATTTTTTTTTTTAATTTTTAAATTTACTCACAAACTCACACGCACATTTTCATTTTCAATCTCAAGCAACAACAATTTCGAACAATTTCTTTTTTTATTTTCACTTTTATATGATTTTAAAATGTTGGCAAACTTCAAAAAACAATCATGGCCGACAAATTTTTATCATGGTTTATACTCTGCTGAAATAAAAATATAATTACATATAGGTAAACATTGATATTTAAATCCATTAAAAATTTTTTATTTATTAATAAAAATCAGCGGTTGAAAATGCTTTATTTCATAAGGAGAAACATTTGTTTACTGTTTGCTAAGCAATGTCGTCGGATCTACTGCATTTTATTTAGTCCAAATGTCGAAAGTTGGACATGGACACGGCATATATGTAGCTGTTTTATTGGTATTTGTATAACCACAATTCTATGGTGGTTATTACTACTTAACTTAAATTTTTCTGTGACAACAGATATCGCGGTATTAATAGCATTTCTGATTTTAATTGGTAAGTTTAGAGATTTAAGGGTGTAGTTCTAAACATTATTTAAAAGGAGGTATGCTCTTTCACAGCAGGAATAGGGTTTATATTAAATTCGAGTATAAAATGTATCACATTTTTAATATTGGCTGGTATGGCAGGCAAGTCTGGACGAAGCTATTTAAGAGCACTGGTTTTCGCATACATAATATCAGGTAATTAAGACAAACATACATATCGCACACCGTCTTCAAAATTTTTCAAATGCGCTAAAAATGTACACAAAGATTTTATTTACCTTTCAGCAAAAGCTGGAGCAAACTTTTGTTATAATTTGGTAAAAAAACCTAAGGTAAAGTCTCCCTTGCCCATATGATTATCATGTGCTAAGAAACAGTTTTTTGCATTTTCTGACAAACGTGTAATTTTGAGTTCGGATCGGGGACTATTTCTCCCGGATTTCGCAAGGGGCCCCGTGCTCAGACTCCACAGTATATTTCATAAGATGTTGATAAATCGGAAGTCACAAAACAAGTGAAATATTATTCAATTTAGTGCAATTTATAAGTTCAGTTGAACTCTTTGAAATCATCTACTTTTTTAAGCCTTCCTCTCTAGGGGCACAAAGCTGAGAGAAAGGATATGAATTTTTGAATATAGAGTTCGCATGCCTGGTGAGAAAAATGTCCAGGCAGTTATTTGCGAGCTCTGATAAATATACATCAGGCATGCCCAGCGCAGCGCACTTGCTAATGGAATTCTACCAGCGTTGGACATGACTGATATACATATTTATGTACATACATATGTACGATTGATCTGATTTCATCCTCCCCTCGGTTGTTTCCTAAAATGGGAAAAGAAGACGTTCAGACTGCAGCAATTTCCTTTACAAAAAATATCCTGCTCATGTGTCCGAAGAGATTTCAAATGAAATGATGCACTTGAAAACCGTTTAAAGGGCGAATTTTTCTGAAAATTCTGAGGATTGCATACCTCCATTTGACCTCTTAAATGCCATCACAGTTTCAATAATTTGTAAAGTAAACTGAGTGAATACAATTTTCATTGTTTCTCTCTGATTCTTTCATTTATTATCACTACCAAATCAATGGGTAGGTTCAGAAGGTGCAGAAGTTGAGCGCAACCGTTGCTTAAAATATCAATGATCGTAATGCGTCTTCTGAACGGCTTGATACATTAGCTGTCAAATTCAAAACACACAACACGCTTCTCAAATGAGAGCTTTTAGGGGCCCACATTCGGTATTCCCCCCGTGCCCGAAACTCCTCTCTATGGCGCTGGCGATATGTATGTACATATATTGTTACGTATTTCGTGCATAGATTTAATTTTAATATTTGCAGGACCTATCTCTAATTTAGTAGCAAATAGTGGAGAGGTAGTACGAGTATTTGCTTGTGCCACTACACTCGCATACAATTTGACAAAGACGCGGTTGGATTTAATGACGAAACCTTTTCAGAATACGTTAATAACTATGAAGGATGATGTGACAGATGTAGAAAACTCATTCGAAAAGATGATTAAAATTTTAGAGCCAATCTGGGCCGAAGTAGAGGAAGCAGACTTTGATTCAATTCATCTTTTATCTCGTCGAGAAGATAAAAGTATGGGAGACTATGTACAAAAGGCATACTCGAAAAAATTTGAAGTCCGTTGCAAAAGGCAGCTTAATAGGGGGAAACAACGCTGCTTTGAAGCCTTTGCTAAAGCACGTTTAGAATGTGAGAACGAGTTTCCACGCATTGTACGGTTTTTGTTATGCTGGCCGTTTCAAGTCGATTTTATATGTCGTATGAATTTGTTAGGCAACCCGAAGGAACTTTGTAACCCTAGTCAAGTTCTTCCTAAAAACTTTGGGGAGAGCTATGCCCAGTTAGATGATACTCACCGACAATTACATAAAAACGGTTCCCGAATAGAGGTGAAATATAAAATAAAATCAGCAATATCGGAACCCGCACAGAGGTAATTGATTCTTTTTAATATAGATCCCTCCATACTGTATATTTCGGTATAATAGCGAAGAAGCGCAGAAAATTCGATATTTATGTGGGTTTTTGCACAGTATGTAGTTAACCACATGCTTTTTTAACAAAATATACTTAGTGGGGCATTCACATGGTATTAAGAACTTTTGAATCGCGGGAATATAAGCTGACCAACCGTCCTCCTTTGAGGAGGATTGTCCTCCTCAAACGTGATTTGCCCTCCTCAAAAATATTGTCCTTCTCTATCCTCCTTATGAGCAAAAATGTCCTCCTTGTCCTCCTTTTCAAGTTTTATAGCAGTAATAAAATTTTCAAAAAATTTCGTTCAGAATATTATTATTTTCTAATCGTACATATTCATTGGCTGCGTTTCTTTATACATTCCGGATAATCCCATTTCACAGCCGGAATAAACAGAATACGTTTGAAATGTACGTTAACATATCAACAGGAACGTTCTAAAGAATAAGTAAACAAAAAAGTTTATTCCAAACGTTCAGAATGAATAAAGAAATTCAGCCATTGTATTTAATAAGCGTTTACATTGTTCAAGTTTCAGTTAAATGATGTAAACGTTTGATTCAACTAATCGACTGTGGTTGGTTGGTTGGTTGGTTTAAGTGGATTGTCACTCAGGTGACAAGCAATTAGCAAGTTTGCCATTTTGATTCCACAACTCGTGCAACCTACAGCCATTTGGCGGCTTTAATAAATTTCAGTACGTCATACAGAGAGAGGCAGCTGCACTCTGAAATATTCTGCAGGAATGGTTTGCCGAGTGTCTTTAGCCTCATCCTTGCGAGGGCTGGACACTCGCACAGCAAGTGTTCGACAGTCTCTTTTGAGCCCGGGTCATCGCAGCTGCGGCAGAACCTATTGAAGGGCAGTCCTATCCTTTCGGCATGTACCCCAACGGGCCAGTGCGCTGTGCACACTGCAGTAAGTTTGTAGGAATTTGTTTTGCTCATTCCTAAGAGAGCTTTGGTTTTGAGTGGGTCGTAGGACACCCAGAACTGCCGGGCAGTTCTGTAGGATCCTGTGCAGTTCCACCTCTGCCTGGCCTTCGAATGATAAATTTCGGTAATTTTTGTCTTAATCTCCCCCAGGGCATGCAGTCTGATGGCGCTGTTAGCAGCTGAATTCTCGATGAAGATATCTATAGGTAATAAGTCAAGAAGGACGTTCAAAACGTCCTTCGGACAGGATCTCATTGCGCCTGTTACGCTAGCGGTTGCTGACCTTTGAATTCCGCCTAGCTTTTTAACTACGTAATCCTTAGTAAGGGCTGGCCGCCAGACCAGCGCCCCATAAGAGATTATGGGTCGGGCTATAGCTGTGTACATCCAGTGCACAATTCTTGGTTTCAAACCCCATCTGTTGCCCAACATTCTCTTGGCTGCAATGAGAGCCACCGTGGCCTTCCTAGCACGCTCCTCAATGTTTGGTTTCCAGTTAAGTTTGGGATCCAAAATAACTCCAAGGTATTTCACCTTCTTTGACAGATCCAATTCCGTTCCTCGGAACCTGGATTTATTAAAATTTGGTAATTTTGTTTTATTTGTGAAAATCATAAGGCCAGTTTTCTCCGGGTTTACGCTAAGAGAACAGCTTATGGCCCAGGAATCTACTATATTTAAAGTCCTTTCCATAATTTCACTTATAACCGAAGGAAAATGACCCGATACCAGTATAGGTAAATCATCGGCGTAAGCCAAAGCTTTGATTCTCTGAGCGTCCAGCTTTATCAGTAGTTTGNCGGCGTAAGCCAAAGCTTTGATTCTCTGAGAGTCCAGCTTTATCAGTAGTTTGTTTAAGACTATGAGCCAAAGTAACGGTGATAGCACTCCTCCCTGTGGGGTGCCTCTCACTGCATATACGGCCCTGCTTTGGTACCCCAATTCGGCATATATTACTTTGCTCCTTAGCAGAGACACTATCCAAGCCCGGACACAGTGATCAACCCCTGTTTCCATAAGTGCTTCATGGATGGAATCTACACTGACATTATTAAAGGCCCCCTCGATGTCTATAAAGGACGCCATTGTAAATTGTTTATAGTAGAGCGAACTCTCAATTGTACGTACCACTTCATGTAGGGCAGTCCCCGTTGACTTCCCTTTCAAGTACGCATGTTGTGAGCATGATAAATTGGACGTCTTGTCCCTAGCATACAGATCCAACAGCCTCTCAAACGTCTTGAGCACGAAGGACATTAGGCTTATTGGTCGGAAATCTTTAGCATTGTCATGGCCCCGTTTGCCCGCTTTAGGAATAAAAATTACCTTAATCTTCCTCCAGCTTAACGGAACGTGGTTCAGTATTAGGCACCCTCTAAAAATTGTTTCTAGGACTGGAATGACCATCTCAGAAGCGTTCTGAGCATGACTAGTAGTATTCCATCCATACCCGGTGATTTATAGGGTGAGAAGCTGAAGATAGCAAATTTTATCATTTCCCTCTCTAGTAGCTCCTCTAAGAGGTCCTCGGAGAGGGTTGGTATATGGTCTGGGGCATCGGTTTCCACTACATCCATTTTGCACCCTGGAAAATGTGTATTCAGAAGGATATCCAGCGACTCCCGAGCCGACTCGGTCCATGAATCATCTGACCTTTTTATATATGATGGCTGTGAGTGGGCACTCAAGGCAAGGATTTTGCTTAATCTCGCAGATTCCTTGGTATCCTCGATGGATTCGCAAAATTCTCTCCAGGACGCCTCCTTGGCGTCCCGTATCGCTTTTTGTATTTCTTTAGGTTCTCTCTGTATAGGTCCCATACCTTAATCCTGTAGCATTCGTTGAAGGATTTTCTTACTTGCTTCCGTAGCGCTGTAAGGTTCTCATTCCACCAAGGTGTGCGCGCTTTCTTGCCATACCTCAGCGGACAAGCTTTCTTAAGGGCCTTTCCGAAGGCCTTATTCAGGCTGTCCGCTTTGGCGTCCAGCTCGCCCCTTGTAGGAATGTCTTCAACTGGTAGTTTCTTCAATTCTTTTCCAATAACCTTTTGAAATAAGTCCCAATCTGTTTTACGAGGGTTTCTAAAGGGAGTGGGCGTATCCGCCGCAATATTTAGCTCAAAGAGTATTCGACGGTGGTCCGAGAGAGTCTCTTCCTCGGATAGTCTCCATTTATTGACCTTTAAGCTCCCCTCAGTCAGCAGAGTTAGGTCTAGGACCTCTTCCCAACCGCAAAAATCAGGGGTACTAGGAAATATGAAGGTGGGAGTACTACCTCTATTACAAATTCTAAGCTTAGAATCAATAATAAATTGAAATAGCGACTCACCTCTTTCGTTGGTTTCCGAGCTGCCCCATAATATATGTCTTGAATTGGCATCGCAGCCGAGTAACACTGGACTAGCTCCTGCTAGCCTTTGTAAAGTGACGACTTCCTGTGGCGGACACGGCCTGTCGTGCGCCATGTATACGGATGATATAAGACAGCTTTGTTTATTCATCAACTCCAAGTTGACGACTGTAGTATCCGGTGAGCTGAAATTGGAACATAAGAAAGCTTTAATATGTTGTTTAGCCAATACACACGCGCGGGGTTTACCTGATATGCTAGTGTAGAAGAGGTTATAGCGGGCGTCGGTGAGTCCCTTAACCTCTAGGGCCTTTACCCAAGGTTCCTGTATCAACGAGATGTCGATGTCTTCCTCCCTTAGGAAGACCAGGAGCTTGTCCGAGGCAGCCTTAGAGTGCCTAAGATTTGCCTGGACCACTTTCATCGACTTTCTCGGCATTAACTGGCCCTGTGCCTGCCAGCACAGGTAACTTTGAGGTTCATATCGCCCAACATCTGGTTGGCATCCTCGATATCAGCCTCTGGAATCGGCTCATTGGAGCAGAATATTGTTAGTTTCGCTGTTCTCACCCCGAAGAGCAGCTTGTTGTCATTTTTTGCAATGGCTCAATACTTTCTTCCTTAAGCCTCAGAAGGTACGAAGAACTCTGCACACCCTCTAGAGGCTTTTCTGTACGAATGACACTCATGGGTATTTCTGGATTCTGCCGTTGCAGGAAGCGGATCAACTTGTCGCTGTGCATAGCCATCTTCGGCAGCCAATTGCGGGCCCTGGGTTTCCTAGGTACCTCCTCGGCAGGGATTAGTTTGAACTTTAAACCCTCTCAGGCGTTGCCGAGCTCGGCTACGCACTTGCCGAGGATTTGCCTAGAGAACTCATCTCTACATTTGAAAATCCGGCAACCCCTCAGGGACTCACTGAAGTCAAATACTGGAATAGGGTTGTCCGGATTTTCAAACAGGTAGTCGCCCACCCGTTCAGAGAGTTTTGACTCGATCTCGACCCACCTCTCCTGACCGGGCTTACCGCTGCCTGTGGCTTCGTCCACTAGCGCGACCTGAAGGTGATTGCTGGCCACTTCACAGTACCGTCGTTTCGCCGCCGTTTCTTCTTGCTGGGGCGTGCTTTTTGTGTCCGCCCTTTTTCCAGCTGGTTCTGTTGTAGACTCCTCCTTAGGTCTACTTCGTTTAACTGCCACAGGCTTCTTGGTTGGTTTTGAAGTAAGGTACCTCCTGTAATCCTCCACCACCTCATTGCACCAGCGACTGTCTTCTTCATCCTTGGGGTGTACAGTACCGGCCGCTGCATTCTTGGCAATCTTGTCAACCCCGGCAGAGCCGGCATACCGTGGGAAGGCACTTATTCAACCGACCTTGCCCGGGCATCGGAGGGGACCGTTAGCGACTAGTTCTTTAAGCACTACTGGCCGTTCATCCATCGGCACGGGTACCTCAACACCACTGGCTTAAAGTGCTTTCCAGAGGAGGGAAAGGGGGGGAGNGGGGGGGGGGGGCGGTTAAAGGAATCGGTTGGGTTCGGAACGTCGGCGCGGGCGTCTACGCATGGGAGCTGCAGCCCACGGCCGCCACACGAACTACGGGTGAGCAGCCGCCGACTCCAGTCCTATACCCAGTACCCCTCTTGGTTCATGGTGCTGTGCCCGGCACACCAGTATGACTGACATAGCATCACTTAAGCCCCATCCCCAGCGGCAAGGAGACCGACATGATGAAGCTTTTAGCCTTATACAGTAATATTTTACCCTCTACAACATTGAAAGACAAGCTAACGACGCGTCTCTACAGGCTAAAATTATTGCCTGCCGTATGTCATTTTATTTGCCAGAAACATATGTATGTATAAGTTTTATCAATGGCAAAATTTGTGTATGGGGATTTTTTATCTTGATAAAAGATTTTGTAAGATGACATAAGATAAGTATGTTCGTTGCATTGAAGCGCAAATCTTCTTAAAATATTTTAGACATTGTGTTATTTCAAATCGAAGTATATAATCAAAAATAGCACAGGTTTTCCCCTTAAAAAACTAATTAGCTATTTGGGTATGTATAGGTATCATGCTACCAAAAATGTAATACAAATTTCGTGACGAAAATTTTTCAAGAATTTTTTTTTTAGAATTCTTCTTAGCATTTCCGTGCATTACTAGCGTTAACTTTGAAATAACATAAGTCCTTCTATTTACTTAGGCTCTTTATAAGTATTATTATTACTAATACGATTGGTTTTTAAGTAAAAATTCTATTCTAAATTAATTAACTTTTAGCTTTTCATGGAAATTGCAAAAAATTCTAACATGTAAGTACATGTCATCAGTAAATATAAATCTCGACGTGCTGGAAAATAACCAGGGATGTATTTTAATTTAACATACCTAGATTACGGCTGTCATAATCCTGTACCCATCGACTAAGACACTTATCATCCAAATCAAAAACGAAGATACAAGTGAATATGGTGCCAATATATTCCTTGCAACAACGTTGCCATTTTTCATCAGTACGCCAGTAATGCCGCTTTTATTACGTGCGTCGAACAGGCCCTGATTTATGATGATGGAACGCTCACATTCAGAATTTTTAATTATAAAAGAACAAATTTATCTTGACGGTGACGTAACTTGGAAAAAACGGCGCCTTTAACGTGGTCTTGAATGTTTGCCTAACCACCATTAGCGAATTTCCGCATATCCTACAACGCACTTTATGATAATTTTTGCCAATTTTTATATGCATAACCTGCAGATAATTTAGGTAGGCTGTCTTAAGTGAAGCCATTCTAAAAGACTCACCCAACAAGGACTGGCTGCATGCTTCCTAGAAAGGTGTTTCCTATTTACAATTTACGCGAATATACTTAAGTATATGTTATATTATTTAGCATTACAAATAAGATTCAATAGGCATTGAAAGTCTAAATACAACTATTAGATATGAACCTTAAATAAATTCCTTAAAGATGTATGATTTTTATAACTTAAGAAAAACTGTCAAAGAACTTCTTCAAACGGCGGCCTACAAAAGCCCTTCTGAAAGCTCTTTTTTGAGTAGAGAAAGCACAAGCCCTTCAAATTGAAATGAAGGAGAAAGGAATAACTTTAAGAAAGGCCTTTTGGATAATATTTTAGCCCTGATATTATCTACTGGGAAGTATTTAAGTATGTATAAGACCTCAGTCGTGTACCTGATCAGGAACTTGCACTTTTTCGGCATTCGCTGGAAAAAATAAGATTTTAACTAAATAAACTAAACAGAAAGAAGATATTCAATATGTTAGAAAAAACGGTTTGTTATCAGTTTTCGACTACTGATGACAGAAGGTTTAAACCTTTTTTTCTTAGCAAAAATCTACTAAAAATTAGAGGAGTGTCTGCATTGGCCTTCATTAAAAAATCAGGACAATTTAAGTGTGGACCAGTACACCAGGACAATTTGTCTAAATCAGGACAAATCCTGTAAAACCAGGACAAGTTAGGCAGCGCTAACCTAGATATTAAAAAATAACATAATTATTGGAACGGGGAAAAATTAGATTTCGCAGGCCTGTTTAATCCAATACAAGCAGCGTAGGCACTAATCGATTGATTTTTTAATCAATTAGTTAATTCGATTAAATACGATCCGATTACAGTTGATCATGGTTAACTGTAATCTGATTAAACAGTTAATCGTAACCGCGATTAAAAAAAATAATTTTTTGATATAAACCCTTAATTTGATTAAGTAGGTTTGGTGATAAATTAATTTAGGCTGGGATTTTCCTGTGCACACAAAGCCAATTAATCGGGTATGGCTAGTCGGGTTTCCTCATCAATCTGGTTTGGCGTGCATTTTCATTAAAATCTGTAGCAACAACGTTTTACAAACTAGGATTTTATACCCCTCTGCACATGTGCGCTGGGTTGTAAAAGTTCCCAGTTTATGTATTACTAATAAAAAAAATTATACATTTTTTTATATTATGTGCTTTTTATAAGCGTAAAACACAAAATAATTACTATAACTGGTGTTTGGTTTCAAATTCGGACAAACTCGACAACTTAATCAGATTTTCCTTTTAATTGGATTGACGATTAATGATTAAAATTAATTAATCATAACCGCAGCCAGCGATTAACGATTAAACAAATGTAATCATTAATCGCTCAGTTGATTACGATTAATTAATTTTAATCGTCAATCGCGATTAACATTTTAATAATTAATTTTTAATCATTAATCAGATTAACATTTTGCCAACACTGAATACAAAACAGCTATTTACTTATTTTTATATTATTTATTTTTAAATATTTTCTTATAAAAATATAGTTCATTCTATAACAAACACCATACAAATTCACATTTAAAACTTTGTGCAAATATAAAAATTCAGCGAATTTTTCGCCAAAATTTTACACTTTTTATGGAGAATTTGTCCTCCTGGAATGCTAAAAAATTCTGGCCACCTTAGGGAATATCTTAGCTATGTGTTCAAATAGGAATTCAATGGTATAGAGCGGGATGCTTATAATAAATTTGTTCATATGAATAGTTATAGGGAGATAATATGCCTGTTCATGTAGTCAAAAGTTATCATAAACTATCTAGTTTTGGTGTCTAGTCCAGGTTGACCGAGCTTTGCCCGGAGTGCATATACTTTTTAAAGTTTTCAAGATTTGGGTAGCTTAAAAAAAATTGTCGAAAAAAATTGGACTTCGAAATCTGTTAAGTAAATTTCTTACTCCAAAATATTGGTGGCAACCCTATTCCGAAATACGCTGGAATGAATGGTACATATCTTGAGCGTATATGTACTGTGTGTACATTCAAAAAATGCTGATTGAAATTAACAAAATAAAAAATTTTTATTACATAGAAGCGTGGCAACCCCTATGGAAAATATTTTCTGATCAAAGTTCTTAACAATACCTTTAAATTAATATCCATATTGCGATGTTTTAGAAAAATTGTGTAGAATCGAAAATAACAGGCAACCTTACACTATTATACTAAGGATAACATTTTGTATATAGAGAAAGCATTGTTTAAGAACCTTTTCTTGGTACCCATGTATAGTAATATTTTACCACTTTTTCTAAACAAAAATTAAATAAATACGTGATTCAAAATAGGAGGCAATCCTATTAAATCCTATTCCTATTTTTTCTTCGGAGATATGATCTGTCAAGGTTTGCATTTTTTCGTGATTCTGGCTAATCACGTACTTCTTCAAATACTTATATCTCGGGTCTGCTCATCGTAGAGACTTCATCTTAACGTCGTTTTAAAGCTAAGGAAACGGGCTTAACATTTTTATATGTAAGATGTTCAAGGTTATCGTAAAGCTAACTTAGCTATTAACAGTTGAACTTTTTGAAGTTGATTTCCATAGCGAGGACCAGTAAATTATACCATCGTAATCCTTGTTTAATTCTCTATAAAAAACATGTTTCAAAAAAATTTGCATTTTTTTTTTTTTTTAAATAATTTTTTTTTTTATGATAAGATGCTTTTTTTTGTGAGAGTCAACAAATTTTTGTAATTTGTTTACGAAAACTTATGATAAGATATATTTAGCAAGGCGTTAAACATCGGATTTTTGCAAGAATTAAGAAAAAGAATTTAAATTTTATTTAAGATTCCGATAGAATATCTATCCAGGTATAATATTTGTATGGCAAGATTTTTCTGTAAGGCGACAAACTCCTAGAAATGGGCGTGGCAATTGAAGGACTAAACTTAGCAAAACGCAGATTTTACTGCTGATTTCGGCACAATATCGCTTCATTAACTACATTTGTTTCACAACTTTTTCAATCGAAGAACATTCTAGAAATGGGCGTGGCTATATTAAAACCAAAGGTCAAAAACTTAGACTTTATTGTGGATTTCGTCAGAATATCTATATGGATTGAAAAAGTTGTGGAACAAATATTGTTAACAAAGCGATATTCTACCGAAATCCGCAATAAAATCTGCGTTTTGCTAACTTTAATCCTGCAATTGCCACGCCCATTTCCAGCGGTTTTTCGCCTTAAAGAAAAATCTTGCCGTACAGATATTATATCTGAATAGGTATCTTATTGGAATCCGCAATAAAATTTTACTTTTTGCAAAAATCCGATGTTTAACACCTTACTAAATATATCCCAACATAAGTTTTCGAAAACAAATTACAACAAATTGTTGATTGTCACAAAATAAAATATCTCGTAAAAAAAAAATTTTATAAAAATAGTTCTTGAAAAACGTAAATTTTTTTGAACCACGTTTTTTATAAAGAATTAACCAAGGAATACGATGGTATAACTTTAAATCCCTAATTTAGTGGCCTTCACTATGCAAATCAACTAGGGCTGTGCGATTATTCGATTACTCGAGCAAGTTGGTTAATCAATTATTCGGTTAATCAATTACTCGAGTAATCAAGATTTTGATTACTCAAAACGATGATTAATCGAGTTACTTGAAATATGATTACTCAAAAAAAATAATTTTGCTCGTTAAAAGAGTTTGCTTTGGAAAATGCTTATTTTCTTTTTTACATTCTGTATATGAAAAAAATGTTTCGTTTTAATTTTTGAAAACAGAAACGTTGCTTTCATGATACAATAATTTTTAGAAGGTAGTTTCACTTCAAAATTTTTGACATAAACCGTGTCTGTGACAAACACGCAATGTGGCCACTGCTACGATATAGAACTTGGGGATTATCGCTTTTTATTTTAGATATTTTTTAACAGAACATGTAAAGATTTATATGTTTCATAACTGATCACTTAATTTTTAATATAAATATACGTATTTTATACATACATGTTTGCCACTGCTAATCACATGAATAAAAATCATAAAAATGAAAATATAACAGCATTATTTCTTGTTTATAATGGATTAGATCCATCGCACACCACGGACTTTATCGGCCGCCAATTAGATGTGCTCGCTAGTTTTTCCATTGCACCACAACTTATTGGTCAGAGCGATTAAGCTGGTGTAATGTGCGCACCTCCATACATCTTCATGTACATATTTCAAGCGAGCCCTATCATTTAAATAGGCGGCCGATAAAGTCTGTGACGTGTGGTGGCTCTTATAGCTGTGTCCTTACATCTATTCCGTGTGTTGCAATATCCACGAAAGCAGCAGTTAATTTTTTATGAAGAAAATTATTACAAAATATTCGAAAATTTCTCTACTTATATGTTTGGCTTTTCTTTGTTTTATTTTTCCAACGTCAAAAGCTGGATTTTTTTTTTGAAAAAGTTGGTACAACAAAAAATACGAAACACGTTTTCTGTCAGATTGCTAACATGGCGGATAAGAAGAAGAAGTGAAACTACCTTCTAAAAATTAT
This sequence comes from Rhagoletis zephyria, assembly GCF_001687245.7. Lineage (NCBI taxonomy): Eukaryota > Metazoa > Arthropoda > Insecta > Diptera > Tephritidae > Rhagoletis > Rhagoletis zephyria. The sequence continues at coordinate 23,516 of NW_016159810.1, read as the reverse complement.
TGTATCATGGTTGCTTTCAAAGTATCAAGGAACTTTAACTACTTTATACATATGAAAAGAGTTGAAATGTTGATTACTCATTTTACTCGAAATGTTGATTAATTATAAAGCAAATTACTCAAATATTTTTTTTTGGTTAATCAAAAATCTTGATTACTCGAGTAACTGAGCTTTCGAGTAATCATAATTTCCAATTAATCGAATAATTGAGTTATTTACTTTATGATTAATTAAAATTTTGAGTAATCAATTAATCGCACAGCCCTAAAATCAACTTAAAAAAGTATAACTGTTAATAGGTAAGTTAGCTTTAGGATAACCTTGACCATCTTATATATAGAAATGTTAAGCCCGTTTCTTTAGCTTTAAAACGACGTTAAGAAGAAGTCTCTACGATGAGATTTAACGATTTGAACAGTATATTTTTAGTCAGAATCACGAAAAATGCAACCTTTGACCAATCATGTTTCCGAAGAAAAAAAATAAAAAAAATTCTTAGAACACGTGTTAGCTTATTTCATGTAATGAACCCATGATTCAATAATAGAAAGGTTTTGTAATAAAACAGTCTTCTCGCTCCCACACATAAAATCGGCTCCTTTACTTGTGCAGAATGTTGCTTACTCTATAGTTTCTAGTGATATTAGTAGTAAAACCAAAAATTCTTCATACTAAATATTCGTTGGCGTCACCTTCGTTTGCGTAATTTTCTAGAACAAGTGTAGAATAGCGACCGTTTAGCTATAAAATAACCAAAAATGCCGATTGATAGAACTTTTTTCGCTGATTTCAACGATTCCAAATTTATTTGGCGCGAGCAAAAATAAAGAAGATATAAAAGGTTTATTTGTATTTTTTATTATCAGTAAATTGTTGAAACCCAAAAGTAGATCATGATAAAATATGTAATATCGAATTAAAGATAATAACTTGTACTTTCTAAATAATATAAATTTCTTTACCATTAATTATGCAGTTTTTTTCAAAAAAGATTATTTCATGAAAAAATAACATTTGTTCGTTTTTTAGTGGTTTTGGTTTAAAAATACAAAAAGCTATAAATTATGTACATCAGCTGAAGAACAAATTAATTACCTTTATGGTGACGTCATTAGTTTTTTAATCGGTTATAAAGTTCATAAGATATTTAGGGCCGGTTACTCAATGTCTGGAGGGTTTAGTCCGGAGTGTTTTTTTCCTGTAAGTTCATGAAAAGTGCCAAACGATCAGCTGATTTGCATGTGCAAGCAAAAAAAAGGCGGTGAAAGCAAAGAATTTTTTATTTGTAAAAAAATGGAAGTAAACAACGAAATGTTTAAATTAGGGCTGTGCGATTAATTGATTACTCAAAATTTTAATTAATCATAAAGTAAATAACTCAATTATCCGATTAATTGGAAATTATGATTACTCAAAAGTTCAGTTACTCGAGTAATCAAGATTTTTGATTAACCAAAAATAAAAATATTTGAGTAATTTGCTTTATGATTAATCAACATTTCGAGTAAAATGAGTAATCAACATTTAAACTCTTTACATATGTATAAAGTAGTTAAAGTTCCTTGATACTTTGAGAACAAAGTTTCTGTTTTCAAAAATTAAAACGAAAAATTTTTTCATATACAGAATGTAAAAAGAAAATAAGCATTTTCCAAAGTAAACTCTTTTAACGAGCAAATGTATTTTTTTGAGTAATCATATTCCAAGTAACTCGATTAATCATTGTTTTGAGTAATCAAAATCTTGATTACTCGAGTAATTGATTAACCGAATAATTGATTAACCAACTTGCTCGAGTAATCGAATAATTGCACAGCCCTAGTTTGAATATGTATAGATTTTAATAATTATTTAGTGATATTTCAGCCAAATCAGTGCTGTACAAATGACATGTAAACAAACAGGAAATAATGCTGTTTGCGTTCCCGTTTGACAGTTCCACAGGTTTTAGTCCGAAGTTCAAAGGAACAGACTAATTAATATTTAAAATAACTAAAAACTGAACTTTAACCTTCTAGAGCCTCTTCATTTTTTACTTGCGCCAAATCACTTTGGCATGGTTGAAATGAGCATAAAAAGTTCTATTGATCTGCATATTTCGTTTTTGCGTAGCTGAACGGTCGGTATTCTAGATTTGTTCCCGGAAATGACGAATAACTTAAATCAAAAATGCATATTTTTATGTATTGTGTAGTATTTCCATTAAAACACCAAATATACTGCAAATTCGGATAGAATTAATAATACACATTTTACTTCTAATTGTATACCTTGCGTACTTTTTGTAGTACCATTCTACTACCGTTTTCGCAAAATTCGATCACATTCTTCCCCTTACTCCTACTTCCAAAATACAAATCTAGATAAAGGAGTGTCAAATTTTAGCTGTCACAAATTACACAACCTTGTATTATGGAATCATGTATAGAACCCATAAAGAAATTTGAAGCGAATCGGAGACAGGACATAATTTTTTTTTCAAATTGTTGTTGCTTTTCCACAATAGTTTTTCCTTAAAAACGGCATCAAGCTTAATAAAAATTGTTGAATATAATTGTTATAAAGCCATAAATAACAAAAACAAAGAAATCCGCTCGACTTAAAAAAAATGGCCGTTATACAAGAATTGCTCGTTTAATATTAAAAGATGTATCCAAACAACTTGTAAAGTGGGGAAATTGAGAGAGAAAAATGACAGTTATCTAAGAGGGGAAGTTGCGAATTTTTTCTGGACAAATTTTTGCTAGTAAAACCTTGCATGCGAGAAAACAGCTCATCGCATGTTGTTGGGTGCAATTGAAACGTATAAGGAAATTATTTATGGGGTTTTATCATATATGTAATACTTCTATATTGGCAATAAGCTAACTTCTCAATGTGTAAGCATTCCGAAATCAAAGCGAGACAGTCTAGTACCATTTTTGTCAATGTATTGTGTACTTGGGTGCCGTTTTTGTATATGTGTTGTGTACATGTTTATTTATAAACGTATGTGTTCCTTTTCTTTCGTGCGTGTTTATTGATATATCTGTACTGTAGTGTTTTCGGACGGTACTAGCTCTTACTGCCAATATAGGAGTATTACATATATGGTTTTTATAGTTCAAATTGACAAAATAAAGCTATTTAAATATAAAATATGACATGAAATACAGTTTTATAGGGAAATTGCTACGAATAAAGTACAAGTTTTTCAGATGTTTATGAAACCTGCAAATTATTTATGGTTTTGCGTTCACGTGCTTTTTGGAATTTTTCTCTATGACAGCAAATTCTCAGAAATTAAGTTACTGGAGAGTTGCGGGTTAGTTACTGGATAATTTTTAACCGACTTCCAAAAAAGGATGAGGTTATCAGTTCGTCGGAATATTTTTTTTTTTTTTATGTATGTATGTTACCGCATAACTTTGGACCACGTCAACCGATGTCGATAATTCTCAGAGGTGGTCACATACTAATCTGGTTAAGATCCGATCAGTGGATCATGAGATATATATATATTAGGGCTGTGCGATTATTCGATTACTCGAGCAAGTTGGTTAATCAGTTATTCGGTTAATCAATTACTCGAGTAATCAAGATTTTGATTACTCAAAACGATGATTAATCGAGTTACTTGAAATATGATTACTCAAAAAAATTAATTTTGCTCGTTAAAAGAGTTTGCTTTGGAAAATGCTTATTTTCTTTTTTATATTCTGAATTTAGTTTTTGAAAACAGAAACTTTTTTTCAAAGTATCAAGGAACTTCAACTGCTTTATATGTATGTATGTAAAGAGTACTTTGAAATGTTGATTACTCATTTTATTCATAATGTTGATTAATCATAAAGCAAATTACTCAACTATTTTTGTTTTTGGTTAATCAAAATCTTGATTACTCGAGTAACTGAACTTTTGAGTAATCATAATTTCCAATTAATCGAATAATTGAGTTATTTACATCATGATTAATTAAAATTTTGAATAATCAATTAATCGCACAGCCCTAATATATATATATATTTTTTTATATGAGAGTTGAAGTCGGTTTTTTTTTGCTAAAAATTACTTGTTATATGTACAAAACTAATGTTAACATACTGTTGTTAGGGATGAAAAGATAACAGGCAGGTATCGATACTTTTACTTGGAAGTAGTATCGAAAGAAAGTATCGACACCTGAAAAATATCAGAACTTGGATACCGACACCTACTCATATCGATACTGTTACGATTATCATTGAAACCTCGTCCGTAGTTCCAAAAGCTTTCGGTTCGTATCGCTGGATTGTTAAATAAAGGCTAACGATAACCAAATTGTAGTACAATTAACTTTATTGTACAACAAACGACTTACAATATTCGCTGATACAGTAAAAACACTTTACAATACTTGTTAAAGCAATAACAACGCTTTACTAAACTTGTTAACACAATTAAACTTATAGCTTGCTTATTCGCAACTCACTTCTCTGCTCACTTTACTTGTAGCTTGCTGACTTGTAACTAACTCACTTCGCTGTGGCGGCGCCCTTATATACCTGCGCTCTCACTTATGGCAACTCTAGAACGTTCTGAAGTTCATCGCTCATTCTCTTTCTCTTTGTGGAGCATTCTACGTCATTCCTCGAACATTCTGCCTATTTCTCGTTGTTCGCTTTGTGTTGCCGCAGTATTCGCCACAATACTTTTGGCTATGAAGGTATTCCTTATGAACCAAATAAGTTAAATTTTGTGTTTCTTATGTCGTAAGTTAACTATTATTTGGGAATCCTAAACTCTACACCATATGTTTAATGATGAATAGTATTTAACACAGACAATTGATTGGAAATGATAACACGAATCTCGTTTAAGAAAAAAAAATTGCTTGTAAAATATTTCTGAGAATATATTTTTTGTTGTACTTCACCCGAATAGAAGTTTTAAAAGTTTTCAGTGCACTGAAAAGGTTAGTTTCAAAAATGTCTTTTTATTACCCCACCTGGTAGAATTCCACATACAATTGTTAGTGTGAAGAGTATAGAAACAATATGATGCGGATGATATTTTACTAAAAGAAATTCTAAAAAGCATCAGACTAGATGCGAAGATGTCATATACATTTTCTGGAATATTTCAGTTTGTTCCAAAATTTTTTTTAATCAACTGTTTGTACCCTACTCTTTTCACTTTTTGTTTATTTTCTTCAATAACAGAGCTAGACTACCACTACTTTTATTATTTTCCGCTAGTCCTTTCCCCGTACATATTTCCTAGCAATTTTCTCGCATGCTAATTAGCGTTGCCACGGGCTTTAAAAAAAAGTAATAGTTGTCAGGCAGAACAAGTATCAAAAGCAAACAGAACTGTTATTTTTTTAAGTTTTATTTGAAAAACAAATAATAAATAAAATATCATAATTAAATCCATAGCTGTTAAAAAAAATTTATATTACTTGCTTTGACAAAAACAAAGAATCTGTATGCTTGAGACTACGCTACGCTACGAAAAACGAAAAATCCACATGCTGCAACCCTTGCGGAAACATGAGCAGCATTGCCANAAAAAAACACTCATCATGTGTTTGTTTATTGTAAAATTGGTTAATTTTACATATTTCGAGAAAATTATGGATTCTGATGTATTTGCAATTATAGCAGCAGAGTAAGCGGGCGCTATGGCAATGGATTCACAAAGGTATGCCGAGCTGTCGGGCATAGTAACCATGGGCGCATCTATGTCAGCTTCTGGTTGAATTGTTGAACCACAAGCTAGAACTCTTCCTNAACAGTAACCATGGGCGCATCTATGTCAGCTTCTGGTTGAATTATTGAACCACAAGCCAGAACTACTCCTATGCGTGAAAAACTGATTCTCAATCCAGTTAATGCAATAACAGCTTCTTCCAAGCCATTGAAAACATGCACTTTGTTAGGTCCACCACCTGTTGCATTTGCTTCTTCCTTCGGCCGCGGTTAGGGATTATAACCCTTACTAAGTAGAATCCTCCTTTGTGTGTTGCCGGAGAAGAGGGGCTTCCGCATGTCAAAGGTATACAACATTTCTTGTGTATATCACTCCGGCTACGCCGTCCACAGTATTTTTGCGCAGAACCCACGTCGAAATTCCCAAAAAAGTGCATAGTGCAAACCGAGTTTATTAATAAACTAGTGGTAGGAAATTTGAAACATTTATCTTAAATAAAATGTGAATCCGTTGATTACATGTGCATGTTAAAGTTTTTGGATTCGGGTTATGCGTTTGGACACAACAACCGAAAATCGTTGTACATTAACTAAACCGGACCCAAGTTTCTCGATAAGGGGCAACAAATATTCTTTTTTGCTCGTTTATATAAAGCAGTGGATAAAAATATACGTATATGCGAAAGGCAAATTTATCTGTTTAAACGAACACCACCAATATTTCTTGCTACAGTCCGACCGATTCCAATTTTTTTTCAGGTACCGATGCCGATGCCGATTAATCGGCTTATGGTAGGGCTGCCAAACGTCCCGGTTTTCCCGGAAATGTCCCGGTTTTAGACTATTTGTCCCGGTGTCCCGGTCCAACCTTAAAATGTCCCGGGTTTCGTTTTAGTGTCCCGGTTTTTGATTTGATTGCACAAATTTGAATAAAAGTTCAAAAATCACTTCAATAAGAGAAAAAACGCATTGTAATATTAAGAAAAATTTTATGAATTTACTGGGGGAAATAACGCATATTAAACATGAATATTTTTTATTTGATTATCGTTTTAAAATGTTCGTATTTAAAAACAATACTTTCATACCACGAACACGTGGTGTTGAATCAAACTAAAAATTTGAATGCACATTTACATGTCTGACTGTAGCTGAGTGCGCGAAGATGCTTGCCACAATTTGCTAATTTCCAGAGGGTCAAGGTTCAATTCCCATTACAACCAGCATGGAATTTAAATGTTTTTTTAACTTAATTATGAAAAAGCAATCGGTAATTGCAAATCGCTTCAATTTAATATGGGCGTATTTGAATTGAATATTTCTATACTAAATAGTAAAATCTGTATACTTAAATTTATTACGAGTTGGGTTGGTGCTCTTTGATATGCGTATATTTTTAATTTAGCACGCTTTTTTAATTCTAAACTTCTTTCTCTCAGTGCACCGGTTTAATTTGTGAAATAGTTACATTTCGAGATAGTTGAACTTTGCACAAGCAATAGTTGATGATTAGTATATGTACCTAAATACGTTCAAAATGACGTGCACAGAGTTTTACAATTATATTAAGCAAAAGGCAAAAGTTTCACAGCAACGAAAAATATTACTGATATTTTAATGTTATCTTGTACTTAAATTTTTTTTCTTTCATGAAACCTAGACTTATAAGTACGTACATTGCCGTACAAAATTATTGGCTCGGAGGCTCTTTCATCAGATCACAATTTCTAATCAGATCTTTTAGAAAAATTTTGAAAATGTAGCTTTTGAGCCAATTAATAAAGTGCAAGTCTGAAGTTGCCAGCAACTTTCGTTGATTTTTAGCATTTATTGTTTTTTGCTGACAGTGTCTTCCATATAAAAAGAATTATCGAACATAGTTTGTATGGAAGAAACTCTCAGTAAAAACAATACCAAAAATCAATTAAAACTTCATTTTAAAAATTTGTATAAAAAGTCTGATTAGAATGTTGCAAATTTGTTGAATTTTCCCGAGTTTAGAACAAAGTTTAAGAGGCCCTCCCTAAAGTGTCCCGGTTTGGCAACAGAGATATCTGGCAGCCCTAGCTTATGGGGAAAGAATCAGCCGATGCCGATTCCATAAAAAATTACAAATAAATGTATTAATTCATAAAATCAGTTCACTTCACGGAGTTAAAAAAAACAAAAGAAAAGAAATAATTGAATTAATTGGCTTGTTATGCAACATTACATATACATGTATGTACATAAGTTATATACTCTCATTAAAACACTCAATGTGAGTCATAGTTTATCTACTTATCGTTTTATTCTCATCACTCATAATTTATCCGAACGTACAAAAAACTCAATTACTATTATTAAGCAAGAGCCCTAGTCGCTAGTCCTCAGCTAGTGTTAAAGTTAGTCGTTATTAAGGTGTAAAACCTGTACTTCGTTTTTGTTAACATTTTGCCGATTTTATATGTTTGAGTAACATAGCCAAATAATTAAAACTAAATAAATGGAATTATGTATTAAACATAGTTATACCAAAACCCGATCGACTTTTTTCCTTTAATTATTTAAAACAAAGGGAATAATATATAACAAAGGATTTACTTTTAACTACACAAAGTTATGTAAATCTATTTCTGGCGACGAGGATAAAAACACCAACAAACGTAGTAAAACATTATGACGGCTAAAAACCTAGAAGAAATTGAAACAAAAATCTGAAAAAATAGCAAAATTCGGCGTTAAATTATATATGTCAACTTGTGTAATTGTTAAAGACTTCGAAAAATTGTGCAAATGCGTTAAAACCTCGGCAAAAGTGAAAGATCAAAAAAAGAAATTTTAAAAGTCAACACTGAAATTTTGTGCAAAACGAAAGACAATTAAAAGTATTAAAAACAGTACAAGTGATCTAAAAAATCTTGAGCGTCCCCGATAATTGTCCTATTGTTAATAAGGAATTCGTATCTTGTGCATTGTGGGTGTCATAGGATGCCAAGCCGTCGTCGATTCGCCACTTCTCGCTCGCTATGTTTGATTTCCGGTCGCTTAACGAAAAATTTTGCATGTGAAAGCAACAACAAAGTTAGCTAGCACGGATAGACGATAGCAAGTTTGGTTGAACCTCATTGAGTTCGTTCGTTTCGCCACTTGCTAACTGATGGCGAATCGATGACGGCTAATAATCAATTGTAGCGCATTTCCTCTTACTATGCATATGCCTAAATGTATGCAACCATTTGGCAAGCGAACACAGGGTGCTTCTAATGAAAATAAAAATTTTATGCTGAAATACACATGCTAAGCCCTTCGAAATTTTGTGCTGGGATAAGCGTTACAGCTTCGCAAATTTTATCCCTACCGAAACCAAAGATGTATACACATCAAAAAAATAATAATTTATTTATTTATTTATTTATAACAATTTATATAACAAAATAATTTTATTATATAAATACATAAACGCAGCACTGGCAACGAGGCCTTCAGCCGCCTTGTACTTATCGCTAGGTGAAAGTTTACGGGCTATGTGTTAGTACAGATGTATGTAAGTACAAATCTTAGATATATTTTAATAAATCATTGTTTTTTAAGAAATTGTATACAATCATAATGTTTTTTTCAGAAGGTTCACTTAGTAATTTTGTAAGATCAATGTTGTCAGAGTTGTGGGCTGTTGTGTGAAGAGTCGGGCAGAGTGTGAGAATGTGTTTGATAGAAGCGGTGTCATCGCAAAGTGGGCATTTGGTGGGGCTTATACCAGTCAGTAAGTGGGCATGTGTTAATATAGTGTGCCCAATCCTTAATCGGGTGTATGTCTTCATAGCGCTGATTGGTAGTGTTGACGAGTAGATAATCCGAATTCTGTCTGGGTTTATGTCCGTGTAGTGATGTTTGTATGTTTTCCATTCGCTTGCGTTTTCTTGGTGCCTTTTACGCATAATAAGGTTCGAGATGTCTTGCTTGGTTAAAGCATTGTACGTCAAGGCCGGCGTTCTTACTACATTTTTCGCTGCAAAGTCAGCATAGTGGTTTCCTCTAATCCCAGCATGACCAGGAATCCACATTACTTTTATTTTCTGAGGGGATCCAATGACCGCGTCTCTGATATGTTCAATTATGGGATTGTTATTGGACGGAGACGTTATTGCCGAGATGCATGATCTACTATCTGTACAGATAAGGAACTTTCCTCTAGTTTTTTTAGCGTGATCAACTGCATGAAGGATTGCTGACGCTTCGGCGGTAAAGACAGAACATATTGAAGGGAGAAGCCAGTTGCAAATTATTTCTCCTGTGCCAGTGACAACCGCGAATGAGGTGGAATCGAAGGATTTGGAGCCATCCGTAAACAATAACTTCCAACCTCTGTTTGAAAAATTAAATTCCAGCTCAGCATATGTTTGTTGAAAAACTTCGTTTGATGTGTTTTGTTTAGACAACTTCAATAGTTTATTTTGGGATAATTTCTCATTGATCAGCCAGGGTGGATATCTTTTAGTAGTTTTGAGTCTTACGTTGCGTAAGATATTATTTTCTGCAGCAAAACTTAGGCACCTCGTAATAGCTGATTGCAGTCTTGGCAATTTTCTTTTCCTAATGGCACGTGAGATAGTTCTGCTAAGTAGTAGGTTGGTTGTCTCAGCCGCTTTCGCAAAAAGTTGACGCGTAGAATCGATAACTCTGTTTTGAATGGTTGGAAGACCAGATTCAGCAAGTAAGGTCTTGATTGGCGAGGTTGGAAATGCCCTAAGACTGCGCCGTATTGCACAATGGTATGGTGCACTTAACAGGTTAATACTGCTTTTGGAGCAATTGCCATAGATGGGGAGCCCATAGTCAATTTTTGAAA
>NW_016159810.1:9774-11687 GCF_001687245.7 Rhagoletis zephyria | reverse complement strand
GGCCCACAACAAACACTACCGAGAAAATTATTCCCGGAAGTTTTCTCGTGTAGTATGTAACCGTGACATATATAACCGCCTGTTGATGAGCTCGGGCTCGTTTTTAAGCAGTATTTCGGTTCATGACCAAAAACAGAAAAAATATCAAATCGTTTTCCCCAGACACAATAAAGCTGCTGTTACCCTCTAAATTCGCTGTCAAAGATGTGACAAAGTAATAGTTTGAGGCCAGCGAAGATTCTGAAAGGGAAAACTAATTAACCAATGATAGTGTACACACATTTTATAAATAAAGGCAGTCAATATATTTAAATAGTAAATTATTGGCTAATATATATATTTTATTAATATAACCTATCTGTAATACAAATTATTTCAATTTTAGATTTGATAAACAATTTTGAGTAGATAGAGGCAATAAAATATTTTTTGCCGCATAAAACTTGAAAATCTACCTATATGCGGTGTTTCCAAGATATTTTAACGCCCTTAAGTCACAAGTATATATGTACAAGTATATTTTATCAATCATACCGATAATGTCATGTATTAAAAGAATTAAAAAGGAAAATGACAGAAGATCACATGTACACAAATGTTTACATCACTTTTTTCATATTGCTCTTAAAAAGTTGATAGAAGTACTTGATTGACATCTCCATCACCAGTGAGTTTGTCATGATCAAATCAAATGACTATCACTGTTCTTGAGGGGTTGATAGCAGTAGGCTGAATAAGGAAAATGAATTAGCAATACGAGTTTACGGGGTGTGCATAGCTCAGTGGTTAACGCTTCTGACTGCACATCGATGACGCGGGTTCGATCCCTGCAGAAGTCTAGAAAAAAGAAGTCTGATGAGGAGATGTGGTGATCTCCGAAATAGCTGCTAGAGCTTCTACCTCTTAGACTTTGTTGCCTTTTCCATTTTTCCTAATAAAATAATCGTGGTACAAAGCTCAATTAAAATATTAAAATTAAATGCTAATAAGCCACAATAACATTGACAAAATTCCCATGTTTTATTTAAATAAATCACAAGTAGAAAAACTAGTAAATTCATTAAATAATTCTCAAAGACAGAGACTGGTAAATTCATTACAAATTATTTTTGTTTAACAAAAGAAATCGTATTGCACTTTTGCTTAATCGGAGGGCAATATTTTGAGAAATGGACACGTAAAGCTGTGAAAGGGCTGTGAAAAAGGAGCCAACATTGTTTCGAGAAAAGAAAACGCCATTCATTTATATCGAAAAAGCCGCTGGCTTTTTAAGTTTTTAACAATCAAACTATTGCACATGCCTAATACAATTACATGTTCACAGTTATTGTCTTCCTAGAGAGTTTTGCTTTATTTCGATTTTTTCCAAGTGTTGCGAATAAAATTTCACACTTAAATTTAAGACATTTATACCAAAACTGTTTTATGAAGAAAATTTTCGCTACGTCCTTCTTTGGAAAGAATACAGTGACCTAAATATAAAAGAAAAATAGCCAAAGCTTGCTAAAATGTCGCGTCCCAAAACGTTTAACAGCCAAACCCTCCCCCCTTTTCCGAAGAATCATTTTCTGGAAAATATCAATCCTTTAACGAACTCCAAAATTTGTAAGGGTCAAAACGAGCCTTTCAGGGAGCTAATGGGTTAACACGTTATACGAAAATATTTCCCATGAAATTTTACTTTTACCTTTAATAACGCTCAGGCATTTATTTTAACCATTTTTCCACTTTTTTAAAATTACTTAGGCCGGGACATGAAAACTATAGTAGGCCATAAAATAAAACTATGAGCTAACTTTTGCAAATCTATCGAGAGTTTTATTCATATATGTAATCCATATCTATACTAATCTATACTAATTATATAAAGAGAAGTCCCTTTTTTGGTACGTAGGTAGCTTTGTGCCTGGATA
>NW_016159810.1:4077-6392 GCF_001687245.7 Rhagoletis zephyria | reverse complement strand
TCAGAGATATGTAGCATGAGAAATTCGGTTTGTATGGGAAGTGCCACGCCCCCTTTACATATAGATTTTTTTCAGCCTAAAACCATCCTTGGGACACGTGCGGCAGGTGGCAGTTTCAAAAAAATCGGTTCAGCCGCTCTCGAGCCTTGCGAAAACTAACAAACGGCTTTCTAAATATAAATTAGTTGAGATATATTATATATTATAATTATATTTTGACAGTATCCGTTCTTTCTGATTGGCGCAAAAAAATCTTGCCTAGTGACGAATTTGCCCCTTGATATGGTCGTTACTTAAAGCTATTTATATTCGAAATTGCATGAAAATTGGAAAACAGGAATCTGTAAGCTTATCCAGGCAAAAAGCTACCTATGTACCGAATTTTAAGCAAATCGGACCATAAATACGATTTCTTCGAACAGATCGGTCCCTGGTCCTCTTCTCGGAAAAAATGGACCATATATCCTAATATATGCTACTTACGTACCGAATTTTAAGCAAATCGGACCATAAATGCGATTTTTTGCAATAGATCGGTCCCTAGTCCACTTCTCGGAAAAAATTGATCACATATGCTAATACATGCTAAAAAGCTATCTGCGCACCGAATTTTAAGCAAATCGGACCGTAAATTCGATTTTTTCGAATAGATCGGTCCCTGGCCCACTTCCCGGAAAAAATGGGTCATATATGCTAATATATGCTAAAAAGCTACTTACGTACTAAATTTGAAGCAAATCGGACTATAATAAGATTTTTTCGAATAAACCGGTTCCTGGCCCACCTACGCGAAAAAAAGTAAAATTTTTTAGCCTAAAATATGGTGGTTGCCGAAAGCTATTTGTGTTCAAAATTTCATGAAAATCTGACCAGCCGTTCGCGAGATTACCTGTTACAGAATTTTAAGCTAATCGGACCATAAATACGATTTCTTCGAACAGATCGGTCCCTGGTCCACTTCTCGGAAAAAATTAATCATATACGCTAATACATGCTAAAAGGCTACCTGCGCACCGAATTTTAAGCAAATTGGACCGTTAATTCGATTCGAAAGCTACTTACGTACTAAATTTTAAGCAAATCGAACTATAATAAGATTTTTTCGAATAGAGCGGTCCCTGGTCCACCTACCCGAAAAAAAGTAAAATTTTTTTAGCCTAAAACATGGTGGTTACCGAAAGCTGTTTGTATACAAAATTTCATGAAAATCGGACCAGCCGTTCGCGAGATTACCTGTTACAAAAAAAGGGACTTCTCTTTATATAATTAGTATAGAAGAAGATATAGATGTGTTCCTTTTCTTTCGTACGTGTTTATTGATATATCTGTACTGCAGTGTTTTCGGACGGTACTAGCTCTTACTGACAATATAGGAGTATTACATATATGGGTGTTTCCATCGGAAGGTCCTCCACGACAAAAAAAATAAAAATCTTATATCTAACGTTTTACGGGCCGATTTGTCTGCTTTTTAAAATATATACTGGCTATGTAAGTAGAATCATGTTTACGTAAAATGGTATTCCTGGGTGACGCCAAGGTTGAGATATTTCGAAAAACCGTATTTATGGTCCGGTTTGGCTCGATTTCGGCGTATGTAGTTGAAACATAATAAGTCATAGATTTCCAACAGATTCACCCTGAATTGGCGCTGAAGTCAAAATATAAAGTATATTCTACATAAAATACATGTTTTATTTGCGTTAAAAAAAAATTCATTTAAAAGCAATACTAACTAAAATATCGAGCCCTTACCGCCAAAATAAGGTAAGCGACATTTTTTTCAAAATTTTCTTTTTGATGCAGAAATGTATCTAGATGCTCTAGCAATATCTCTGAATCACAGAGAAATTTTTGAAAAAAAATGTCGCTTACGTTATTTTGGCGGTTAGGGCTCGATATAACGATGGAAATTTATGTAAATTTCTAGAAATCTAGTATTCATCATTATATTGAATTATTGGGATTTACTAAAATTTCTCAAATTCACAAATTTCAACATATATCGTGTACATAAATTTAGAAATCAACGCAGTTATTCATAAAAAAGAAAGTAGCCTTAAAAAAGGTTTACAAACTGAAAAATGTATGAAAACGTCATTTTATAAAGCTCTTCAAACCTACCTTATTTTTTATGAATAAGGCCATAAATTTTTTAGAGTTTTGTTAGTTTTTAATTTCTTGAAGTTTCCCTTTTTTAATAACTTGAGTGGAGTTCCAAAATTTTCTAAACTTTCAAAACTTTGTGAATTTGAGAAATTTTAGTAAATCCCAATAATTCAATATAATGATGAATACTAGATTTCTAGAAATTT
>NW_016159810.1:0-4052 GCF_001687245.7 Rhagoletis zephyria | reverse complement strand
AAATTTCTAAAATCTCAATAATTTTGTATATTACAAAATATTCTCATTTTACCAAAATTTCTAGAATCTCCCGGATTTCGATAGTTTTTAAAAGTTTGGAAATTATCCTTTTNGCGTATGTAGTTGAAACATAATAAGTCATAGATTTCCAACAGATTCACCCTGAATTGGCGCTGAAGTCAAAATATAAAGTATATTCTACATAAAATACATGTTTTATTTGCGTTAAAAAAAAATTCATTTAAAAGCAATACTAACTAAAATATCGAGCCCTTNAACATTCGAAAACTTTTAATTTCGTTTTATCAACTATGTATATTCGACACTTTTACTTAGAAAAAATTTGTTAGAATTCCTACACTTCTCAAAATTTTTGAAAAATAGTAAATTTCTAGAAATCTAGTATTCATCATTATATTGAATTATTGGGATTTACTAAAATTTCTCAAATTTACAAATTTCAACATATATCGTGTACATAAATTTAGAAATCAACGCAGTTATTCATAAAAAAGAAAGTAGCCTTAAAAAAGGTTTACAAACTGAAAAATGTATGAAAACGTCATTTTATAAAGCTCTTCAAACCTACCTTATTTTTTATGAATAAGGCCATAAATTTTTTAGAGTTTTGTTAGTTTTTAATTTCTTGAAGTTTCCCTTTTTTAATAACTTGAGTGGAGTTCCAAAATTTTCTAAACTTTCAAAACTTTGTGAATTTGAGAAATTTTAGTAAATCCCAATAATTCAATATAATGATGAATACTAGATTTCTAGAAATTTTTTATTTTTCAAAAATTTTGAGAAGTGTAGGAATTCTAACAAATTTTTTCTAAGTAAAAGTGTCGAATATACATAGTTGATAAAACGAAATTAAAAGTTTTCGAATGTTGAAAATATTTTCATATTTCGTCGTTTTTGAAAATTTAAAAAACTTTCGTAATTCTTGAATATTAAAAAAATTCTTGGACGTTGATATTTTCAAAATTTTTAAAAATTTAAAATTCTCAAACTTTGTTATATCAATACATAATTTTGAAAAGTCCAGAAAATGGAACAATTTTTCAAAAATGTTAATATCTTTTAGAATTCTAAGAATTTTCTATTTTTTACACACAAGTACATGAAGATAAGAATTTTTCGACAATTTAGAAAATTTCTAAAATCTCAATAATTTTGTATATTACAAAATATTCTCATTTTACCAAAATTTCTAGAATCTCCCGGATTTCGATAGTTTTTAAAAGTTTGGAAATTATCCTTTTGAGAAGTAGTCTATCCCTAAGTTATTCGCACATTCGTGTTTAATAAAGCTAGCCACAAGAGCCAATACTGTCTACCAGTGTCTAAGCTTCACTAAGCACGATGACCGAATTTTTAAATAAAACGCAAGAGGTGTCGTAGATCATGCGTCTTTATTAGTCGCTGTATNCATAGATTTCCAACAGATTCACCCTGAATTGGCGCTGAAGTCAAAATATAAAGTATATTCTACATAAAATACATGTTTTATTTGCGTTAAAAAAAAATTCATTTAAAAGCAATACTAACTAAAATATCGAGCCCTTACCGCCAAAATAAGGTAAGCGACATTTTTTTCAAAATTTTCTTTTTGATGCAGAAATGTATCTAGATGCTCTAGCAATATCTCTGAATCACAGAGAAATTTTTGAAAAAAAATGTCGCTTACGTTATTTTGGCGGTTAGGGCTCGATATAACGATGGAAATTTATGTAAATTTCTAGAAATCTAGTATTCATCATTATATTGAATTATTGGGATTTACTAAAATTTCTCAAATTTACAAATTTCAACATATATCGTGTACATAAATTTAGAAATCAACGCAGTTATTCATAAAAAAGAAAGTAGCCTTAAAAAAGGTTTACAAACTGAAAAATGTATGAAAACGTCATTTTATAAAGCTCTTCAAACCTACCTTATTTTTTATGAATAAGGCCATACATTTTTTAGAGTTTTGTTAGTTTTTAATTTCTTGAAGTTTCCCTTTTTTAATAACTTGAGTGGAGTTCCAAAATTTTCTAAACTTTCAAAACTTTGTGAATTTGAGAAATTTTAGTAAATCCCAATAATTCAATATAATGATGAATACTAGATTTCTAGAAATTTTTTATTTTTCAAAAATTTTGAGAAGTGTAGGAATTCTAACAAATTTTTTCTAAGTAAAAGTGTCGAATATACATAGTTGATAAAACGAAATTAAAAGTTTTCGAATGTTGAAAATATTTTCATATTTCGTCGTTTTTGAAAATTTAAAAAACTTTCGTAATTCTTGAATATTAAAAAAATTCTTGGACGTTGATATTTTCAAAATTTTTAAAAATTTAAAATTCTCAAACTTTGTTATATCAATACATAATTTTGAAAAGTCCAGAAAATGGAACAATTTTTCAAAAATGTTAATATCTTTTAGAATTCTAAGAATTTTCTATTTTTTACACACAAGTACATGAAGATAAGAATTTTTCGACAATTTAGAAAATTTCTAAAATCTCAATAATTTTGTATATTACAAAATATTCTCATTTTACCAAAATTTCTAGAATCTCCCGGATTTCGATAGTTTTTAAAAGTTTGGAAATTATCCTTTTGAGAAGTAGTCTATCCCTAAGTTATTCGCACATTCGTGTTTAATAAAGCTAGCCACAAGAGCCAATACTGTCTACCAGTGTCTAAGCTTCACTAAGCACGATGACCGAATTTTTAAATAAAACGCAAGAGGTGTCGTAGATCATGCGTCTTTATTAGTCGCTGTATGAATGAAAAAATTTACATTGGAGTATGATCTTAAATAACTAAAATTGAAACGATGTGAAATAAAATTATAGTTTAAAAAACTAAAACCTCCCTATTATAATTGCCATTCGTACTGTCATCAGGTATGTAACTTGGGAATAGAAATCGCTGCATCTTTTAGGCGCATCAATATTACATAGTTACATCCCGAGCTAATAAAAGGAAGGTAACAAAAAGGACAACATTCGCAAAATTGAGTACAAATGTGGTGGATTTTGACATGATCAAAAGAAATTGAGTCTAATTCAATGTTAAGTAACATAAAGAAATAGTACAGCTTCAACCCAAGCTTTCAACAAAAGCTTTTAACATAATATTTTAACAGAAACAGGGTTAACATAATGGTGCATTTACATGGTATGAATCTGTTCATAAGCCGTATGAACTTTCCTATAAAAGAAGCACCAACTTTATGAAGAAATGAATGAAAGCGATATATATTTAACAATTTTGACTTGTATACTAGACAATATTTTTTTTGTAAACAACAAATAAAAAAATTTTATTTTGTGCTAGCTTCGAAACTAGAAGCTTATTTTTTTTTGTTAAATGTGCTTTAAAAAGGACCTACTGCCAATAAAGCTTTGTGGATTGCTATTTTTCCATATTTGTAATGCTTCCATTTAAACATCTTTGTGGAAAAACAGTTTTTTGTTCAGAATTGCTTGTTTACGAAACGTTCGGCATAAGTTGAAATCATAGGGATGCCGTTTTCTTCCGTTTCTCAGTGGATTTTATACTTGAAAAGGCACCAAAATATGTATGCAATACTTCTACATATCTTCGTTTAAAGCACAAATCCGCGCATCAAGGAAATGCAAAACCTCGTATGGGAGGCTGCCTAAATTTTAAAAACGGTTCTCTCTTTTAAACTTTATAATAATCTCTTCTCTCCTTATGTCTAAGTCGATATTTTATTATATCGCTATTTTATTATAAATGGCTAAGGGCTTGATGTCAGGAGCTTCCGATGACCAAATATCTTTTTTGGCACAAATTTCAGTTCCGAAGTTTAAACGACGAATATGTATATCGCTTGAACAATATGTTAGCGTTTGGCCTAGCTTCTCCTCCGATATGCGGCGTGCGTGATTTTGTCACACAAAGTAAAGGAAAGTTTTACGCCGACTCCGAACGGCAATTGTATTTTAATGAGAAGTTGTTTCCATGACAGAATACACTCGGAGGTTTACTATTACCAACAGAGGGGCAACCACTATTAGAAAAACTGGGCTTGA
>NW_016159809.1:66142-76418 GCF_001687245.7 Rhagoletis zephyria | reverse complement strand
GGGTACGAAAAATTTAGGTACTTAGGCGGGTTGGGTAAATAAGCGGAGAAGTAGTTAAGAGAGGGATTTCCTTCAGATTAGATCAAAATATATTAAGTAACCTCACTGTATTCATATTAAAACTTTTTCGTTGACGTTTTATTAAAATATTGTCCATAATATAGCTAAACAGCTTTGATAAAAGTTTTAAGCCAAGGAAAAAAATTAAAAAAAAACCTAAAAATTTTCAAAATTTTTTATATGAATTTGTAAAATACTTCTGAGTGTGCGGTTTTATGGCCCATGAATTTAATAATAATTCTATTATATTTTTATCAATCACGCTCACGATACCTAACTTTCACTCATACACGCTCATGCACGCTTTTTCATGGATAGGCTTTGAAATGGAAAAAGTCGCTTTGCACGATCACAGAAGTTACGAGATTTTTCACTCAAAACCGCTCACGCTCACGAGTGAAAAAATGTGACACTACTTGTCACGTAGAAAATCACGTCTTTTTCCCATCTCTGCTTCGAACGAAGAAAATTATTTAAAATATATTTTAAGCTCGTAATAAAGAGCTTATGCCCTGCAAGTCTTAAACTATTTATGTAGCAAAAGTTGAATAAGAGCTTACAAAACATAAACGCATTATTTGAAATGTTTACATCCGTTCCTTTAAGCTCTTACTTAACAATTTGTAACATTGCCACTTTCGTGCTGTAAAACGACTTTCTAATTACAAAAGCATTAATGCAATGAGATTTGCCATCAACTGAGCGAAACTGCTAGAATACATCCATGAGACCCATTACCTACATATATTCGACCAAGCGATTTACTACAATTTTCTATTTCGAAACTCTCTCCACCTAACTTTTAATTCAGTTGTCGTGCTACGAGATTTTTGCAAAAAGAGAAAATAAAGACAAAAGTAGAAAAAGAGCAAAAGCAAGCTTATGTAAAACAAAAACAAAAACAGCAATTGCACTCATACAAGAATTTCTCTGTATTCCATTTGAACTTAGCAAATTGGTATTTTTGTTGAAATCCTTCTGCTACTGAGCAAGTCCTTTATTAGCTGCCTAATGTGAATTTTAAAGGATTCACATTTTAGAAACATTAAAAAATTACAATGGCAAAATAAAAGCTATTGGATGATGCAATTCAGTGACTTACTTTCATGTGTAGCAAGTTGTTGGTGTGAGGAAGAAAGTATTTTGGAGCATAGCGGAAAAAGGTAAATACTAAATACCTTAATACGAGTGAGTACTCGGGTCAGCTGCGACGCGTTGCATAAAAAATGTAGTTTGGAAACTAAGAGCACCAAGCGTGGAAATAACGTACATACATACTATGTAGTTGAAAACAAAAGTAATGAAAATTTCCTAGAAACAAAAAAAAATGGCTGCAAATTGGTAATAAGAGTATTGTAGTTGAACGAGTGAGTACTAAGCTAAAACATTCCTGTCGGTCAATTCACTTATTGCACAGGCACTTGTAAGCACTTGACCCGCAGAATTTTAGCCTCTACTTTTGCTCTGCCGTCAATAGTATTTTCTACTTATTTGGCGTTGTAACCGCCTAAGCGATTTTGGCCGAGTTCAGCAAAGCACGCCAAATGAAGCCAAGTCCATCTTCACCTGGTCTTTTCATCACAGTCGGGGCCTCCCTCTTCTTCTGCTACCGCCAGCGGGTTTCGAGTTGAATACTTTCAGAGCTGGGGCGGATCTGCTGAATTATAATTCGCTGCACTATGTCCATGTCGTTGTAAAGCCCATACAGCTCATCGTTCCATCGTCTGCGATGGCAAAGAGGCAGAATCTTCAATAAAAAATGGCGTCATTACTGTGGTAGGTAAAAGACGCTGAATTTGCAAACACACAAATATATTTATTAATTTGTTTTAGAAACCTGTTGCAAAAATCTTGGGTCTTGACTTTTTTTTAATGTTTTCGGGATCGCTGATTACGAATCTAAAGTGTGATCTTCAAAATTCAAAATGGCTCATATAATTGGCGGACGTATTTTTAAAACTTCCTTGTATTTGCTTGAAACTTATACTCGAGGGGGTCTGGGGTCGCTTATTATGAATATGAGGTCCGATTTGCAAAATCAAAAAATGAAGGACTCAATATGGCGGGCAAATAAACTAAAATCACTTAGCCTAGCTTAAAATTTTATAGTCGGGGGTTCTTAAGGTCGCTGATTACGAATCTAGAATCAGAATTTGGATCTACTATTTATCACGGGAAAGTTAAAACCGAACGCAAGTAAATGGCGTATGAGTAACATGCCCATCTCGTCTTCATAGAGCTTACTACGTGGCTCCAAAAACGCTGTAAGTTTTTCTCTCTGGCGTCAGGATATTTTTTAAAAGGGCTTCGAAATTTCAAAGATATGATTAGTTCCAAAACTTATTTAAAAAATTCAGTGCAATTTAGTATAAAAATATGGGTACCAAATGAAAGACAATATTCTTTAGAATTGAAAAATATTAAACTTGTTTGGTTCACAGGAACGAATTGATACTGAAAATCTCCTCTTAAGTATTTACATTTTTACGCTACTAAAGTAGAAGGACGAAGTTCGAGGATATGGTCATGTGTATATTTATCCTTAACGTATAATTTTCAAAAATAAATACTGCAAATTTACAAAGATACTCAAGGAAAAAATTATAAAAGGACATTTTCAATACCGATTCGTCCTTATGCACCAAAAAATATAAACAATTTTCAAATTCTACATAATTTTATTTTTTATTTGGTACTATTACTGTTATTTTATATAGCACTGAATTGTTAAACAATGCGCATAATTTTTGGAACTAATCAAATCTTTGAAATTTCAAAGTTCTTCAAAAAAGTCCTGACGCCAGAGAAAGAAACTAAAAACGCAGTTTTACTATATTTGACTCTTAGTTTTGGGATCATATATTTTTTTGTGCAAAATTGACTTTGGCTCGGTGTAATTCCATTCTATCATTAACTTGATTTTTTTTTTTGAGTATCTTATGCCACTTTCAAAATAAACATTTTCGTTATATCGCTGATTAGTAAAACTTCTCTCGAACAAATCCTCAGTAGTGCTTAAAATTTCAATGACTTTTTTTTTAGAAAACAGATACCGTTAAATTCTAATTGTTAATATCAGTAACTCGATTTTTTTTTAAAAGATGACTTTTGCCGCTTTCAAATTAAATGGCTCATATGTGGGTATGTACGTCACACAGTCGATAGTAGCATTTTTCCATAAAAATCAAAATTTTCATTGTTTAAATTCAATTTGTTCGAAAAAAAGCTACAATCGCATAAATGTCCGCACCCCGGTGAATAGTTATTACTAAGCTATTTCTATTTCCTTTTTTATACCTTTTTGTATGTTTGCCAACTAGCCATTAGCTTGGTATAAATATTAAATAACCGAGATTATAAATAAATCCGCTTGCATTGCACTTCATTCCGTTTTTACACGCCCTCCCTCCAGCTATTTTCCACTATTTTTCAATTGCACAAGCTGCTGCAGTAATTCCTACCATGTGTGTCCTTATTGCGTTTGCTGTTCTCTAACTTTTGTATGTGTGTGTGTGTGTGTGTGTTTTTTTTCACATATTTGACCAACCATTTCCAGTTAACCATTTCGGCCACAGTGGCAGTGTAGCGCAGCATATAATTGTTACCTTTGCATACATTCATGGTACATGTGCTTTGTGTGTGTGTGTGTATGTGTGTGTGATATATGTTTGTATATTTTTTGGCAGCAAACCGCGCAGTATTCGACATTCAGTTTGTTATTATTAGGTGTGTCCAAAATTTGAAGCATACTCTTGGGCGGCGGGGCCGCAAGCATGCCAGCTAGCCGGGAAGTACGGACGTATGTTTGTTTGCTTCTGCTGCGTTTTTGTTATTGCTGGCCAGAATGCTTGCTATACTCCTCATACCGGTTATAGTAGCAGTTATTCCTTCTTTCCTCCTCTTATAATCACCAACAACATCATTGTCCAGCATTTGCTAATGCCCCTGCTACTTTTCCCTTCCTTCATCCTCTCTCTGCTTCCTCTAAGCGGAACTCTAATAATGGCTTTTACGGCTTCCAGTTGCAGCAGATGTTGGCGTTATTTTTTGGTTTGTGTTGTTGTTTTGGTGATGAACTCACACGCGTACATGGCCAGCGTGGAACAACAAACAAGTAAAACTAAACAAACAGACAAGCATAAGCGCAAAAAACATTTGTTGTTGCACCTGTGCTTGTACAAATACAAACAAGCTTTCAGCTACAATTACTTACATATATACATAAATATGTATCTGTACGTGTATGTATGTATGTGTTTGCACAAAAAAACACAAATAATAATTTGTCACCCATTTGGAGTGTCCAAGTTTTGTTCGGGCTGAATGTGTTTTGTTGATTTTCATTATTTTTTTGGTGTTTTTTTTTTTGTTGGGTTCATTTTGGTTTTCGTTTCTCCGTTGCTACTAATTTTATTTTAAGTCGGAAATCCACAGCTTTGCAGTGTTTGTTATTAGATTGGCATTTTAGTTTATAAATTCACAAACTATTCAATTTCGAATGACCCTTAAATTTGGCTTTGTAAATGGTGAAATCCTGGTATTTTCGTTCAGATAAATATTTTAAAGCTAAGTACATGAAAAATGTAATATCACATTAGACCTAGACCATTATTTTTATTAAAATATAAATTTTTATTGTGGTTCATAGTCTCAGTCGTCCTCAACTGGATCATCGTTTTCATCTTCAGGCTGTAGAAACCGGGAGCTAGTTTGCTGTGTTTGTTATCGAAAACTCCCGAAAGTCACATAATTTTTAAATTTGTCTGAGTTTTTCCGGTTGACCAGCATTTCATTATTTCGCGGTCATTATTTCGGCCTCTATCTTTTTATTACGGACAATACGCTTATAAAAGGCAAAGTATTACAGAGATTTTTTAAGCCGAAAACAATCGGCTGTTCTTAGTATTGAATTTTGGCAATTTAAATATTTTACATATTTTCTGTCTCTTTTCGACACTTTTCAAGAATTTTTCAGATATAAAATATTGGTTGAATCTTAGGTTTTACAATTGCCTTAAAAAGTAAAATTAAAATATAAACAGTAATTCTCTCTAAACAATAAAGCCTAAAGATTAGCTAAGTAGTTTTTGTTTTTTAAAATTAAAATCGTGCTCGGTACGGTCGCTCGTTTTGGCATCATATGCTGCAACAGAAGAAACCACAGAGCGACTGGAGCCAAAAGCTTTCGGTGAATACACGACTTTTCGCTAAAAATAAGAACATTACGGTAGATAAGGAATTTACACTACGAATGCTAGTAAAACTATTACACTTAAATAAATTAAGCACCACGGCGTATGAGTAACCAAGGGTAATGAAATTGTCCGCCTCGGTGCATGCTCTCAGGTTAAGAACCTTACTGTAACTGTAAGTTGCTAATTTTTAAGTATAAGCGCACATCAAAATGGACGATAGTAGGATGCAAATTTAACCCATCAGGAAATTTTCTGCTGCATACCAGAAGATCCTTTCTGTGATCATCAAGAGCCCGTCTAATTTAATTTATCGTAACTTGTTCTGCCGAAGCTAAGAATTGGTTATACAGGGTGATTCAATAAAACCGCAGACTTTTTTTTTATAAATAAAACAACAAAATTTGTCCAAATGATTTTTTTTATTTCATCACGTTTTTTAGTGTACGGCGTTTACACATACTGGTGCGAGTAAAATAATAGCAGTAAAATTCAAAATGAGCTTGCTGGTAACTTATGTTTATTTATTTATTGTTGATAATTTTCTTTTAAAGTATAGGTCTATCTGTATCAGAAACCGCATAAATAAGAGTTTCAAAGCTTGCACAGAGTTGACAAAAATTAATTAAACGTAAAAAAAATTTCCATGAAATATTAGAATTTTTTAATTTGATTACTTAGAAATATTTTGAGAATGCAGTTTTGTAGCTCATTCAATTTTAGTAAAACAAAGTGCAAGTTTCAAGTCTCTAAAAATTACCGTTGATTTTTTAGAATTATTTTTTCGAGGGTGTGCGCATTTTCTTCCATATAAAAATAAATTTGGTTCATGCGTTGTATGGAAGAAAATGCGACTTGAATTTTGCACTTTATTGCACTAAAATTGAATGGGCTGCAAAACGGCGTACTCAAAATCTTTCTTAGAAATCTAGTTTAGGAAATCGAATAGTACCTAAAAATTTTTGCCAGTTAATCAATTGAGTTCAGCCTTTACTTACATCAAATCAGCTTTTTCGTACAGGGCATCTTGTATATCAATATTTGTCCAGTTCCCCATTGGTCCGTTATGGCCATTTCGCAGTAGTTCATGAAATAATTAAAATTTTATGTTGACATTTTGTCGGACCAGCTCTTACACAGACGCTGGGGTATTTATGTATTTTTTTTTATACATAAGTAGACGTATGTAAATACAGTGCCGGGCACGTAAATAGCACCCCTTTAAATCCCCAGTATTGACAGCTTTCCTTTTGTTTATTTAATTTTCATAAATTTATTATGAAAATATATCATATTTTATAACAAAAAGCACGTAAATCCGATTTTCGAACTTCATACAAAAATTTAGAATAGTTAAAAAAATTTTCTTTTCAAATTTTTTTTCTGGTATGCAGTTGTGTAGACACTCAAATTTTAGTACAATAAAGTGCTAGTGTAAAGTTTCTAAAAACTCGTGTTGATTTTTTATACATTTTTGGATGAAGGTATTACGAATTTTCTTCCATATAAGGTTTGTTTGCCTATTTTTTTATGAATCGGTTAATTAACAAAGGAAATAGGTCAGCATATGGCAAATTTAATGCAGTCCTACAGAGCTCCTTTAAACGAACCGACCTGTCTCGAAATTTTCATGTAGAAAAAATGCTGACTTATTCCCTTAGGTAATTAACCGATTTATATAGAAAAAATGCGCAAAACTCCAGCAACAAAGTTTGAAATTCCTATGAAAATTTGTTTAAGTATTATAAATTTTGTACCCAGTTTAAAAATCGGACATATGTACATGGTTTTTGTTATAGAATATGCAAGATTTTTTACAAAAAAAAAATTATAATAATTAAATAAACAAAAGTAGAATTGTCAATACTGAGTATCGAAAGGGGGCGCTATTCAAGTGGCCTATACTGTATGCACATACATAAATATATGCATACCTACAAATGTATAAACCGGTCATGTAGCACAGACAGCTTTTAGCTGCAAGTTCATCTCCGTACTGTGCTAGTTTATTTATGTGTGTGTGTGTGAGAGCTGTATAAACTTGACTGCCACCATCCACGCAGCACTAATAGTTTTAAATTTTTAATCGCTTATAAAGTAAACGTTGTTTTGTCGCTATTTGGAGACCTTCTGCCACATCGGTAGGTCGGCAGGTCGGTGGAATGCTTATAAGCTTTATACCAAAATAGCTGCGCACAGCATTCAGCGTTCAGCGTTAATTGTGCTGACATTATTGTAATCAATTATTGAAGGCATATAAGATGCTAATGAATTGTTGTTTGGGCAGGAAGTTCCATTCGGCTTTTAGTAGCAGAATATCTGTTGGATGATACAGCTAAAGGATTAAGTGAAGCTCGTATGATGGTGAGGTAGAAGTTTGTATCCATACACATGAATATGTAATATTCAAAAGGCAATTAGTTATCGTTCAACGAGATTAGTGTGCAGATGAATATGTAAATCGATACATTTTTTGGCAATTTGACTTCGTTTTTCTCAAAATCTGGACCAGATGGGAACTTACTTACTGATTCGTAATCAGCACAAAAAGGTCTATCAAAAGCTTTAACATTTGTTGAACAATAACAAACTTTAATGAAATCAGCTTTTTCTTTTCAATAAATGACTATAGGTGACCTTTGGGTTAGGATGCAAGGATGCTATATTTAGAGATAGTAGTAGAGAGTTCTAGCTTTAATTTAAGCCTAAGTGAAAGGTTTTATCGCCAATTGTTTCTTTGCTATAGCTTCCAAAATGTAAAACTTTGAGTTAAAAAAAAAATACTGTTATATGGAAATTAGCGCAATTGTGGGCGAATTTTATTAATATTAACACCTTATACTAATATGCATTAAATATGCTTGAGTTTCAAATTTGAATCCTCTAGGTAAATTTTTACTATATATGGTCAGCTTTTTCGTAATTTCTCCCACTGTGCGGCATTCGTTGAAATTGAAATTTCTAGTATTTTGTTCTCAAAAGGGCTGCTTTAAAGCTCTCCGTATTCCGTTATAAGTATTAAACTTATCACCACCAAAAATTAAAAAAAAGTTCCAACGTGAGTTCTTTAGAAATGCTCACTTTAACACAGATGTAACCACCAGACGTGTGTATGTATGTGAGTGTATATCGGTATTTATTATTTTAACTGCAAACATGATATCATTACTTCGAAGTCACCTAAAAGCATTTGTGAAATTGTAATCGTTTATATGGAAACCATAAAGTGCACTCCTTACAAAAATTTGTTCGATTTAACAGCCAAACTCTTTTCGAAAATTTAGAAAATATGAGCTGTGAGGACCCTCAAACAGCTGCGACTGGAAGACCAATAATTCAGACAGTAATCCAATTGCCTACCAACTAACGAAAATAAAAGACATTTACCCGAAGCTATTTGGCAGCACACACAGAAGAATGAAGGTTGATGTGAATACATATATAAATATATGTATATACATACATATACACAAACGATTGGAGCAAAAAAGCGATTGATTTGCGTATGTGAAAGGAGAAACATATAAAGGGCGATGAGAAAAAAACAAAAGCAAATGGAAAATGGAGTGCAGTTTAAGAGGCAGTCGGCTAGGAAGGGCGTGAAACAAGCCAGTAAAGCAGCGAAGGGACGAAGGAAGGTGGAAATAAAGTATGTGAATGAACGTAAACTCTGCTTGAGCGAACAGATTGAACACCAATGAAATGAATTTGCCATTCACCGACAGCCGTATATGCATTTATGTGGCAACGTATTGTTAAAGCAATATTCCACAATTGCCACAAAATGAAAGGCAAACAATCCCGGGCGCATGGATGTGCACATACATACTTACATACACAGATATCCTGTAATAAGTGAGACTAAATTAAAGACCACGCTTCTTGCAACCAGCACTAGTAACCATAATGGTCGAAATATTTGCAGAAAAAAAAACTGTAGTTATATTAACATTGCGATGTCATTCGAAGTATAAACGAAGACCAATATGAATACGAAAACGAATAAAGAGAGGGCGACTAGGAGGACGAACTCGGAGTGGAATAGGTGAACAGATTCCGACGAAGATAAATACTAGGACGTATATTAAGATGAATTCAAATACGAATGCGAAGACAAATACTCGAAGACGAAAAGGAATGTGAATAAGAAGACGAATATGGAGATAAAAAAGAAGACAAATTCTTTTTTAGGCGTATACGAAGACGAGCACAAGCTCGAGCATGAATAGGAATGAAGAATAATTCCAACCGTAGACGAATAGGAAGACAAAACATGTTAGAGTATGCAATCTGGTCCTTTTGCACATACTTTAAAACTATGTCCCAGCACACCACCTAGTGATAAAATTTTTGTAGGGTATGTATATACATATGTACATATATAGGATTATATGAAAGTGAGCAGACCAAGCAACCTGCGTGCGGGCAACTCTCGCCGAGGTGCATATCTCGCCGCTTGTCAGCACAATCACCTCAACTGGCAATGGCAGTGGCTTCGGTTTCGGCAACGGTGCCATCTACGCAAGGCCTCCAGCCATGCCATAGTGGAAATGTGGCGATATTTTTTTGTTCCTTCTTTTTTTTGATTTAAAGCGAAACAAAGTAATGCAGTAAAGGTTTACGGGTTAGTCTTTGGCCGCATACGTCGATTTATATGTACTAGTGTTCGCCCAGCGGTTGAAATTCAACCGATAAAATTAAGGATAGTTTATGTAAGTTGAATGAGCTAAAATAACATTAGTTGGAATGGGTTAAGTGGAGGGGAGTTTAGCTTAGTACTTGGCATAACATAACATAACCATAACATAAGAATAAATAACATAACATATGAAGCATAACACACCACAATATAACATCGCACACTCTTCAGTTGTATTTCCTTTTTATCCCTTTTTTCACCTCTATCTAAATCTTATTTATTTTGGTTCATTTTATGCCAAATGATGTTGCCTTTGATGCCACATCAAGTGATATCATGTCATGTGGTGAAATTGGGTGTGGTGAGCTGCGGTGTGGTGGAATTG
>NW_016159809.1:48320-63581 GCF_001687245.7 Rhagoletis zephyria | reverse complement strand
GGTTTCTTTACTTTTATTTTAATTTCTGTATTTATCACTTTCTTCTTCTCCATACTCAACTTTACCTTCTTCCTTGTTTGAGTCTAATCTATTCATGTACATACATACATACATTTTATTCCTGAACTGCTGCTTAGCACGTTTCTTTAATTCGCTATCAATATTAAAGCATACATTTAGGGGGCATTTCCGCCCCAACCATGTACATGTATGGCATTGGTATTGGTGTGACTTTTGAATTGATTTTTTCGCTCTATTTTAAACTGATTTGAAATTTTAAAAATTGCCTGCACATCAGCATCAAAATACCTTTCTAATGATATATAACTGTTTATACCTTATAAGTATAGTTTAGCCGTAAAAGGGGTGTAAAGGAAACATGATTGCCTATTTATATAATGATGTACAAATGTTTGTATGAATGCTCAGCTTTACCGCCGTAATGCGATTTCATTGTGCCGTATCTTGTGTGAGTAGGGGACCAAAAGCGCTAGTAGCGGTTTTCCCCCACTGTTGTGACGCACTCATTTAAACGCTGGATTCAGCGATGATAGTGCTGCTCATACGTACGCTCGACCACTTGCACCGCAGCTGTTGGTGTTTGTAAGCACTCAAAGGAAATGCCACCTGCATGCATCACTGCGCATACCTTTCGGCTCTTTACCTTACCACTCACCACGCTTTTAGTACAATTGGCCTCTAGCTGTGCACATCGAATTGCAGCAGCCACACATACATACATACGTGTGTATCGAGTTTATCGTTACTGCAGTGCTAGTAGCCTAACTTCAATCCTCCTCACACTTGCTCTCATCTTCTTCTCCACACCCCTTATCTACTATTTTCATTTTTATCATTCCTCTGCTTGTACCCATTTTCACTTTTTTCAGCTTATCTTCCAATCCTAAGGGATTCACCGCTTCAGTGATTGCGTTAATTCTTCCAAAATATGTTCGATGTAGCCGTCTACGTTAGTTTTGTTTAAACTACAATGGATTATGTTGCCAATATTGGCGTTGGTTGGGTTAGTTCAAGTGAAGTGAGAGTTTATCGCAATATGTATGTATGTATGTGTATGTGTGGGTGTGCGATTGTGTGCTGAACACTGACCCAAATCCTGAGGGCGGCAAACAATTAGTAATATTGTAGTTGTATCGATTTCGAGGTTTTTGGTGAATTGGCAGAATTCGATTGCCAGGTGAAATAAATTCCAATTTATGTTGTGTTGAATTTTTTTGTGGATGGTGTTGGCTGGTAAGCCTCGGCCTTAAGTACCATCTGCTAGCAGAATCTAATACTGATACAAGAAAATTTCCAATTCGAAGGGCACTTCTTTTGCTATTGACAGTCTTCAAAATGAATTTAAAATACACGTAATTTTTAAGCAAAAAATGATCGGATTTAAACCATATCTGTATGTGGGGGTAACACCTTTCCTTTAAAAAGAGAATTATAGAAATCGGTTATCGTGGTTCAAAGTTATGCGGTAACTTACATAAAAAAAATATATTCCGACGAATTGATCAGCTTTTCCTTTTTCTGAAGTCGGTTAAAAAGGAAGAAAAACAATCAGCCTACTGCAGAGGTCATTGTACAAATTTTCATTTTGGTATTGCAGCAGAGGCTTTGAGTTCAAATCTTCAAAAATTTAACTTTTAACGAGAAACCACCATTGTTACTCAGTGAAGAGATATCATCTTAGGGTGCTAAAATATCTACAGTTTATCTTTATGTGCATGAATCCACAAGATAGATTATGAATGGTTTTTAACACTTACGCTGGGAAAATTTTAATAATCAACACGATTAAATACAGAAACGTTAAGTCACGACTATATTTTTGTACACCTCAACTATCATGGAAGTCCCACTAAAAAGTGGTAGTTTCGTTGGCTTCGATAGTTTTACTTGATAGTTTTTGCAATGAGAACGATGTCTGCAGTAGCGTTGCCAAATGTCCCGTATTTGCCGGACGTTGCATTAAATTGGAAATGTTCCGCCGGAACAAGATTTTTCTCGAATTTTCGACAATTTCATTATGCTTCGTAGTTGGGCTTTAAAAGCAAATCCTTTATTTCTCATTTGTTCCCATACATTTTTGGTATATCCTGTTATTTGGAGACAAACTATGCATTTGTCTCGTATGACTAGAAAAAAAATCCGGCAACACTAGTCTGCATCCGAAACTCTGCAGTGCGGCCAAAATTCGAAAAAAGATCCTAGATCGGGCTTTTTCAGCATTGAGTTGGCTAAAGGGATCACGGTAGCCATTCACAGTAACGGCCTGTACTCTACTCTCTGCCCCCTCTTTATTTTCAGTAGGTATGTGGCCTTCTTCGCCCAAGCACAAGATTATTGTAGATTCAAAGGGAAAGGTTATAAACTTGTAAAACTACTTTGAGTAAAGGAAGTCCAACAAAACCGAATGGTCTCTCCTTCTGAATATCAACACTGTAACAGATTTTTTTAGAAATAGGAATGTGAGGGTATTTTTAGTTGTTTGTTTAACAATTGAATTGTTAAACAAAACAGCAAGAACACGCTGTCGGATGCTGCCTTTAAACTTATTGGAGGTTACTAAGAAAAGTATTAGCCACCAAATAAAACAAACCTCAACCAAAAAAAACTCTGCCGCTGTAATTTTAATGTATTTTTTAACACGCTTTTATTAGCTTCACCTACATATATTTAAAAACTACGAGCTTGTTTATAAGAAAATTTTAAATACGCACTTTAGCCGATTCAATTTTAGTAGTAAAGTGCAAGTTTAAAGTGCTGAAAGGTACGATTGAAAAAAAAAAACATTATCGAATAAAATGACTGACACTGTCAGCACAAGGAAGTGGTCAAAATTTATCGGTAAGTCCTACGTACTTCAAACTTGCACTTAAATTGAGTTGGTTATAAAACTGCATACACAAAATGTTTCTAAGAAATCTAATTAAAAAGCGAATCCTAAATGGCCATTGTATGCTTTGCTTTATTTTTTTAATTTGGGAGAGCACTATTTTTTGTACAATTAGGAGCATTTAATGCGGGTAACTGGCGAAATGTGTCGCAAGCACGGAGGACGGTTGACCGACAGAGCCTTCAATAAGCGGGTGACACAATCGAAAACTGACATGACATGGGTGAGATATCGAAGGTACTATGAGAGCAAAGAGAAAGGAAGAAGAAGTATGAAAGCACAAAAGCCTGAGGGCATTGAGAGGCGATGACAGTTGCGATGTGGCGTCAGTGAAATGAAAAAACCGCAAATTTAAAACAACACCATAAAGCAATAACCATAACCGCATTCGTTTCATTTTTTGTTAGGAGAATTTTAATACTTTAATTGAATGCTTTAATTTCAATAAAATGTAACTAATTTGAATTTTGACACCTATCTTTCCACTGCAAAATGGAAACACCTATATGCACATACATAATTATAAGCTGCTGATGTGTGGAGCAAATTAATTTTGTGTTTAGAATTTGGTATTTTGCATTTTAAGCTACGATTTTTGTCATATGCAAACACATGAGCGCATAAATAATGTGCATTTGAATGTATGAAATTTGCCAAAAATTTAAATTAATTAGAGTCGAAATTGCGTATTGCAGAATATTCGGTTTCCTATGACTGTTGTACCATTACTAAAAATAATGCATGCAAAGCCGTATGCATACATACATATGTTTGTATTTGTATGTGTAAAAGTCTGTTTGAAATTTTCAACTAATCTTGTATTAAAATTTTATTTTGATTTGTGTGCAAATTTGTGGTAAAGCTAGGTAGGCATGATAATAAAACCACAGGCAATTACTTTAAATTATTTAATGCGACTTGAAAACATTTAAACATATTTCCATTTATTACGAGGAGATGCCTAATATTCTTAATTTAATATAGAAAGCACCTGCCACATTTTCTTCTACATTAGTAAAGGGAATGCAGTAGAAGCCTTCCTCGACATCGAGGACGCCTTGAACAATGCCTCACCGGAGACGAGAGTTAGGTCTCTTCATAAATTAGTGGTTTAAGCCCACAGCTTACGCAGCGTAAAGTCAATAGGGCACTCCGCAAGGTGGGCTTCCCTCTCCTCTGCTATGGATTGCGGTTGGAAACGACCTTTTGGAGGAACTAGAAAAATTTTTCTGTCGGCTGATCGCCTATGATGTGGCACTAATGGTCAGGGGACGATTTCTTGATATCTTTTTTTATCTGACTCAAGATTACCTGGACTTGGTAACTAGGTGGACGGCCAGTTATAGCCTCACAGTCAGCCCCAGCAAGCCGGAACTGGTCTTGTTTAGTAGGAGGTACAAGGTCCCCGATGTGGCTCTTCCCTCGATCGGGGGTGTCCGGTTGCAGTTGGTCGACAGGGTCAAGTTCTTTGGCTTGATCCTGTATGACAAGCTGTCGCGGAAGCCCCACATTGAGGAAAGGGCAAAAAAGGCGTAAATTGCCTTGTACTGCTGCAGGGGAGCTTTTGGCAAGAGGCGGCGTCTCTCGCCCATGGTAATTCATTGGCTATATTAAATGGATCACGTACAGTAGATTTCCCTTATCGGCATTAGTGGTGCATTAAGAATCACACCTACACTTGCGCTTAACGTCATGTTGAACTGTCATTAGGCTCAGGGAAAGCGTGTGGTTAACTGGCTTGACAACTAGACTCTCTAGAGTTCTGAAGCTGCAAAATTTTATTCTAGGCATTCGCTTCAGCTAACCATGGAAATGTGTTGCCAACGCAATCTACATAAATTGGAACACACAAAAAAAAAAATACATATATTCCTTAAAGGCAAATTTTGAATTCATAAAATGTCATTCACACATATGTATCTCTATTTCAAACACTTGATTAACATCTCAGCAGACGTCTAACGAGTCAACAAATACAGTTCAAATGAGCAACAAACATTGAGCGGCAACGAAAAAAAAGCTTAGGATGGTTGCAATAATGCAAGAGGTACTCAACTTCATCAAACCGAAGTTAAACAAAAGCCAAATGTATATGTGTGTATACGGTTGAACTGATCCTTTCCAAATCATTGGAGGAGTGAGGTGTATTAGAGTGCACTTCCTGTTGCAACAAATTCTCGTTGCAGCACCTGTAACCTTCGGGAACAAGAGAAGGTGTGGAAGGGAGTACAGGAAAATCAACTTCCATATGCCAACCGAATGTTAACGAGCTTGCTCCCATACAAAGTTATGTGGCTATTTGCCCAAAAATTTGAATAATTTTGAAAATTGAGTTAGGCAGGTAAGCACAGAAGGCATAAAAATATTTTTGAAAATTCTAGTAAGCTCTGTAGGGTGCATACTCGTAACAAATCGTAGTGGTGGGGTTTTATTTGAATACTGAGGAGGATGAAAATACAAAAAAATTTAACTAGATAGCTGCTTATTTACAAAGCGTAGAGTTTCTGTATTTTTATACCCGAGCGCACTTTGGCACAAGAGTATTATAACATTGTTCACATAACGGTTGTTTGCGAAAGCCTAAATTCTCAAATGCTCAGAATGAAAAAGGAAATCGATTAAGCCGTGACTGACTGTCCGTTTGTCTTTGCACACGGTAGCTCGAGTAAAGATATACATATTTTAGGCCAAGGGCGGATGGTGTTGAAAATCGGCTATACTTGATCTGATTAAGTATAACTGAACGTATTATGGGCAATATTTGAAATGGAGAAAAATTTCAAAAAAATATTATTTGAAAACAAGCAATACTGGGACGCACGAATAAAAGCCAACCAATTGCTTTTTCTTAAAATTTCAGATCTTTTACTTAAATTTATTTGAAAAATCTAGTAAAAAGTCTAAAATTTTAAGAAAAAGCACTTACTTATTTTTCATTCATTCGGGCCATTATGTCAAAAGGGAATAAATAAATCGAAAACCATTTATTTACCTTGCGAAGGCAAGGCATGCCATTAATCAATCCAAATTCAAATGAAATTTAAATTATTACTTTTAATAACGAAATTTGCATGGAAAAAAACATGACTAAATTTTTTTTTCGCTTTTTACCTTTTAAAGTATTAATGTTGCATTCAATGTATGTATGTATGTACTATGTATTTATTCACATAAAAATACTTTCAATAAATTTTCTGCTTTTTTCCATGGTTTTTGATCAATTGTTTGCCTTGCTTTGCCATGTTTTCCGTGTTTTTATTGTTATTATTCTTGTTGTTGTTTTAGTGAACAGCTTTTCAATAAGCGCTTAATATGCTTACAATTACTGAACAGCCTGAAAAGTGATTTCGTGATTGAATAATAAAAACAAAAATTAAAACGAACAACATGACGTATGCGTAACATGAAAATATGTATGTATTGTACTTCTTACTACATACATATTAGCATACGTATGCGCGTTTCTAAATGAAAATGTGTATGTAGTACATACATATGTACAACTTTAAAGCTATGCTGACAAGCAAAAGAACCCTTAAAGCGATAAAGCCGATTAAAGTGATTAAGAACAAAAGTAGGAAAAAATTAAGCACGTACTACAGCACATATGAATATACATATTTATGTTTGTATATTAGACTGGTAAACAAAAAAATTTGACTATCCCTTTTTAAAAACCGCTGTGAAATATATTTGTGATACTAAAAAATTACGCCTGTCAAAAGCAGAGCACTAAATATAATGATTTAGAGGACGCCCATCGCGAATAACAACGAAAAAAAATATTTTCTATTTTGAAATTATATAACTCGTTTTTAAGTCGACGTATCGGAATAGAAGATAAAATTATATGCCGAAAGGGGATCGCAATTTGAAAAAAACTTTTTTTGATATTGCTGGTACCAGAACTGGTTTATTCGGTTTTTTCTTAATTTCAAAATAGGAAACCGGTTTTTTCAAATTGCAATTTTTCGAATAACTTTAAAACTGGTT
This sequence comes from Rhagoletis zephyria, assembly GCF_001687245.7. Taxonomy (NCBI): domain Eukaryota; kingdom Metazoa; phylum Arthropoda; class Insecta; order Diptera; family Tephritidae; genus Rhagoletis; species Rhagoletis zephyria. The sequence continues at coordinate 56,680 of NW_016159809.1, read as the reverse complement.
TTGGCAAAAAGGCGAATAACGGAACACCCTAGTACATATACATGCGTGTATTTAGCGATACATATTGTTTGGTAACTTTCACAATTACGCATTGAGCTTACAAATAGCGCATTGAATGGAGAAATTTTTAATTCATATTCATTTAACGTTAACTGAATGCATTGAATATAAATTGAACGGCAAAAGTCGAGTAGTTATTCTTCTTTTAATTTTAAGCTCAGATGAAGAGTAATAATACATATCATCGTCAAATGCATATGTATCATCCATATACTGTATCCGTTATAATAATTACCCAATTCGATTGAGATTAAATGAATTTTATAGAATTTTTAGTTAATGAATGGAAAACCAATATCCGAATATCAGAAAATTATTATAATGACTGTGAACAGCGATATATTTTGCTTGCCCATCTGTGGCGATGTGTCGTGGAAAACAAAAAATTGCACCGAAGATGGCATAACGCCGAAGCCGTTTCATGTCCAAACCAAACTGTTCCAGGAATGACGCACAGTGGGACGTGCCCATATAAGTTGCGGCCAAAAGTAGTAACCGTACTGGAAATTCTCTGAAATTTCGTATAGGCGCTATTCGGAACTTAGGAATAACGAAATATGGAAAATGGTAAAATTCAACGCTCTACCACGCCCACAGCTCTTGTGGGCAGAAATAGTAAATGTTATCCGATTTTGATGAAATTCAGAGCATATGTTGGTTTTAACGAGAAAAGCATAAATCTGAAAGATCGTCAAAATCGCTTTACACTTTCTTCCAGTAATTCTTAAAAAAAAGCGCAAATAAAAAAAAATCTTTTTGATGAAATTCGGTGTGCCCTGCTCGTTTAAGTCAAAATTTTCCAACTTGGAAGGTCATAAAGAATTTCTTACTACGGCGCCCACCTCCTATACAGCTTTTTTGGCTCCAAGTACTAAATTTTATGAATTTTGGAGAAAACTCGCAGTTCCTCGCAGCTGGAACTATTTCAGATATGATATGCATATTTAATGTTAACTTATCCTAAGTATAATTTAGCTCGCTTCCTAGGTCCTTTTTAAATATCCCTTTTTAAAGTATGCACTCGAAAAATTTTATACTCACAAAAATATGTAGAATTTCAAGACAAACTCTTTTATACATTTCAAATGATTTAAAAAATTTAAGCAATGCTTGACCACAGATATATTCGAAAACGGCTCATCAATCAGTTTGGCTTTTTATATATCCGCACAAGTGGAAAAATTAATGCAAATTATTTGCGACAAAATCAAAATGTTTTCTTACCAAATTTATTTTTACGCATTGTTCCTACTTTAAGCTCGTGTCTTGACTGCAAATATGCCTATTTAACAAAAATTCTTATTGGTTTGCAATTACATTTTCAGAATTCGCTAATCCGTTTTTACTACTTTTGGCCGTTGTGGTCCCATTGTGTGACGCTCCAAAATACATCACTCTGTCGAAAGAATAAACTAACATCAAAAAACTTCCGTATCTTTTATTTTGAATGAAAAATTTTTGAATTTAAATTTTTAGCTTTCTGTTCACGTACGCTTATAAGCCGATTAAAATAATTTATAAATCGCACATAAAATAATAATAACCTCAAACAATTTTTGCATTTACAATTACCCAAAATTATGAGCTTAACGCATTGAACCAACAACCAAAGCCATAATTTATTGCAAATTGACAAAACCAAAACTATTAACCACGCTCAACACAATTAATAACTAAATCAATCAGCAACAGTCACCAATCAATAACTAATTAAGGAAAAATCTAAACACCATAATAACCGATAAATCTCCATAACGTACATAAATTTTGGAATTGGAAAATTATCTTTTGCATAACAAAATCAAAGCTATTAGAAGAATTTGCGCACAAACATGCGTAAACGCTTTACTAAATACATATATACAATCATAGTAGGTATATTCATAGTAGATGCTACAACTTATCTTTATACATATCTACAAATACATATGTACATGTGTATTGTGCATAGATGCATAAATACATACATATCTTATCTATAGATCGCTGCTACCATATGACACGCTTGGGATTCCTGTCAACACAGCGAGAATGAGCTGTCTCTCTGTTGGGGGAAAATAGCTTTAGTTAGCTTATATATAGAGGCCAGAAGAAAAAGAATTCAATGGAAATCATGATGAAGTGCTTTGTTGAAGATTTATTCAAACTTCAGTCGAGTGAATATTTAGATTTATTGAGATTATTTGTAATTAAAAAGCAGTTGCAGATGTAGATAACATCCATATGGTATGTCTGATTGTGTAGCATGCATTTTTGTGTAGGGATGTATGCGTGATATTTGCCACAAAAGCAATCATGACAGACACAAATAAAAATATTTGCTTTTAATTTCACTTAGAAACTCAATAATGCAAATGGTTTATAAGATTTGATGTGTAAGAAATAGATAAATATTTGAAATATACTACGTACATTTGTATTTCCTCATAGATTTAAGTAAATACTAACCAACTGGATTAGGCGGGCAAACAAAAAAATAATAATTAATAATTTTTATGACTCCACTAAATAAATATGTAGACGAGTAAGTTAAAAAGGCAAGTAATGGAATTATGGTAGCATCGTAAATTCTATCGGTATTTATTCGAGCGCCGTGAAAAAAGTTCATATAATGTATACCATTCACCGACGGGGATAGTTTATAGGCTTTAAATAGTCTAAAAAACAACCATATGTAGCTAAGTACTCGTGTCTCTGAGGAAGAAAGTATGGTTTACATGGTGGCCGTTCAGAAGGGTTAAAAATCGAGAAGAAAAATTTGCTCAAGCGCACCAGATATTTGCAATAGATGTTAAGTAAGGACGAATAGAAATGCTATATATGCATATAATGTTGTGTATTAAAAATTGGTCGTATCGAATGTTAAATCTTTATAACAAGTGGTTCGGTTAGGATTATAAATTTGTGGAAAATTTCGATTAGGTTAGTGGTTCCGTTGTGTCTTAGTGGTTAAAAGAGCGCACTAACATTCTCCAGGGCCTGTGATCGAGCCCAGTTTCGGACTAACATCGAAACCCAAATCGAAAAGAAACAACTTTTTTCTAATATTGGACGCCCCTCGGCAGGCAATGGCAAAAACTCGAAGCTTTGAAAAGCAGCTTCTCATAGAAATACAACCACCGTTCGGAGTCGGCGTAAGACTGTAGGTCCCTCCCCTTTGTGGTACAACATCAAAGCAAGTGAGGAAAAGCTCGGCCAAATACTAACATATTGTGTAAGCGCCAATATATTATTATTATTAAGGTTTAGTTAAATAGCAGAAAGAAGAGTTTTTTCCGGTTAAAAGCCGGTTACCGCCCCTAGTTTTAATAAGGATTTTTTTCTACTGCAAGCTATGTATGCTTTTGTAAGTATGTATTTTGAAAGCATTTGATTTGATAAAATATGCAAGCATTTTTCTGTGGTAAAAAATTTCTCCGTGAAATTCATCGAACAGTACGAAATGCCACCTCTCTGTGTGTAGACATTTAATGAATTAAATTTTCCTCTATTGCAAGAAATGGGAGTATCTAACTAAAGGGGCAAAATCTGAAGCAGCTAGGCATAGTAGAATAAGCTTTTTATTGTATTATTATTTTCACTTCGGCTCTTTCAATTTTATACATACATAGTTACTTATAGTATAGATAATAGTATTATGCCAGTTTTCTAGTAACATCAATTTGCATGCACACAGACCTCAACTTACGCTTATAGTATAATACAGAAAACCATATACCCGCCGCACAGCAAGGCAGCACGAAGCCAGTAGAAACCACAATAATGGCCGACACATTATACCTTGATGGTTGGGCAGCCGGACGACATAGAAATATTAGCCCTTCATGGGCCATAAGGAGAAGTAGTTAAAAGTAAACATTCACACACACGATATATCCAAACTTGGGCAGCAGATAGTCATAAATACACACATACATATATTAAGGTTATGAAGGAGTATTCAAGTGCATTTATCTGTACGTGTTTTGTATGTATGTGCATATATGTACATATGACTAAATGTACTAGGCTGAGCTATAGGTAAAAATTGTATCTACCAAGTCTCAAAGCTTGCTTTATCCTAGCCATGTCTAAAACCAGGCAGAAACCGTGTTTTCTTCTTTATGGCCTTTGGTAATACATATCGTGCTTATCGACTATCGGTGCCTGTTGCTTAAATATAAATTTTAAGATTTCTTTTCAAGACCTTTAACCTCTTTCATTGAGTATCCCTATCAAGATATGACAATACATTTTAATATATATATATATAGAGGTTCTCATTAAGAGTTTGCTCGACTGCCACAAAGGTTCAATGTATTGGCTGTATTGGTCGGCCTAAGAAACAACTCCAATGAAACTACGTCCAAACTGTCCAACTCTCTTAGGAATTGGTTTCACACAAATATGAAGCGCATTCCTCGGATTGCGAGACATGCGATCAGGTGCCCTGACCAGATTGGACGGAAAGCGTTATGCAGGGCCCAAAACTTTTCTCCGTGTGGTCAATAAGTAAATGTGTTTCTCGTTTGTATTACCGTGAGAAGCCGGATTTACAGTTCACACATCCTAGGTAAACTCCTTGTTCCTCGTTAATCGAGCGATGGCCAAAGTGAACGCAACACCGCGTTGGTATCCGGTTTGGCAACCGCTTAAAACTTGCACTTTATTATACTAAAATTTAATGCGCTACAAAACTGCATACTCAAAAAAATTATAAAAAAGAAATCTTAAATTTGTACTGTATTAATTTAACTCAACTTCGGTGTAAAAAAAACTGAACTCAACTTATTGTAGAGTGCCCCCCGTAATACTATATTTAAATATTGTGCAATACTCACAGCTACCATTGTGATCTTTTTATTTTTATTTTTTTGAGATGGCATATTTTCAAAAACTAATTTTATTTATCAAAAAATTTCTATGTGAAAAATTTATCAAGAAAAAAAAAATTTAATATTTCTTTTCATAGAGAACTTTGATGTGTGTATGTGTGATTTTTTTCAAGCTCTTTGCTTGCCCTGTTCTCGAAATATTTGAAAAACTGTTAAATCGATTTGTTCTTGTGCTGTAAGTTTTTTAAAAATATATTAATCAAGCTCAAATTTCATATTTATTTATTATTTATGTTTGTCCCCATATGTATATTCGTTTTTAAACTAATATAAATTTCGACTTTGAGCAAAATTGGATTGTACAAATACGACTTCGCCAGTTATGATCTCGAATTTATATAAAAGTCCTTGTCATATGGGACTTTTGCAATATTTCTAAAATTTTCGCAATACCGAGCTTCGTCTAACTACAACCACTTGTCGGTTTAAGGCAAGGCCAAAAAATGATCGAGCCCAGTTTCGGACTAACATCGAAACCCAAATCGAAAAGAAACAACTTTTTTCTAATATTGGACGCCCCTCGGCAGGCAATGGCAAAAACTCGAAGCTTTGAAAAGCAGCTTCTCATAAAATACAACCACCGTTCGGAGTCGGCGTAAGACTGTAGGTCCCTCCCCTTTGTGGTACAACATCAAAGCAAGTGAGGAAAAGCTCGGCCAAATACTAACATATTGTGTAAGCGCCAATATATTATTATTATTAAGGTTTAGTTAAATAGCAGAAAGAAGAGTTTTTTCCGGTTAAAAGCCGGTTACCGCCCCTAGTTTTAATAAGGATTTTTTTCTACTGCAAGCTATGTATGCTTTTGTAAGTATGTATTTTGAAAGCATTTGATTTGATAAAATATGCAAGCATTTTTCTGTGGTAAAAAATTTCTCCGTAAAATTCAGCGAACAGTACAAAACGCCACCTCTCTGTGTGTAGACATTTAATAAATTAAATTTTCCTCTATGCAAGAAATGAGAGTATCTAACTAAAGGGGCAAAATCCGAAGCAGCTAGGCATAGTAGAATAAGCTTTTATTGTTTATTATTTTCACTTCGGCTTTTCGATTTTATACATACATAGTTACGTATAGTATAGATAATAGTATTATGCCAGTTTTCTAGTAACATCAATTTGCATGCACACAGACCTCAACTTACGCTTATAGTATAATACAGAAAACCATATACCCGCCGCACAGCAAGGCAGCACGAAGCCAGTAGAAACCACAATAATGGCCGACACATTATACCCTGATGGTTGGGCAGCCGGACGACATAGAAATATTAGCCCTTCATGGGCCATAAGGAGAAGTAGTTAAAAGTAAACATTCACACACACGATATATCCAAACTTGGGCAGCAGATAGTCATAAATACACACATACATATATTAAGGTTATGAAGGAGTATTCAAGTGCATTTATCTGTACGTGTTTTGTATGTATGTGCATATATGTACATATGACTAAATGTACTAGGCTGAGCTATAGGTAAAAATTGTATCTACCAAGTCTCAAAGCTTGCTTTATCCTAGCCATGTCTAAAACCAGGCAGAAACCGTGTTTTCTTCTTTATGGCCTTTGGTAATACATATCGTGCTTATCGACTATCGGTGCCTGTTGCTTAAATATAAATTTTAAGATTTCTTTTCAAGACCTTTAACCTCTTTCATTGAGTATCCCTATCAAGATATGACAATACATTTTAATATATATATATATAGAGGTTCTCATTAAGAGTTTGCTCGACTGCCACAAAGGTTCAATGTATTGGCTGTATTGGTCGGCCTAAGAAACAACTCCAATGAAACTACGTCCAAACTGTCCAACTCTCTTAGGAATTGGTTTCACACAAATATGAAGCGCATTCCTCGGATTGCGAGACATGCGATCAGGTGCCCTGACCAGATTGGACGGAAAGCGTTATGCAGGGCCCAAAACTTTTCTCCGTGTGGTCAATAAGTAAATGTGTTTCTCGTTTGTATTACCGTGAGAAGCCGGATTTACAGTTCACACATCCTAGGTAAACTCCTTGTTCCTCGTTAATCGAGCGATGGCCAAAGTGAACGCAACACCGCGTTGGTATCCGGTTTGGCAACCGCTTAAAACTTGCACTTTATTATACTAAAATTTAATGCGCTACAAAACTGCATACTCAAAAAAATTATAAAAAAGAAATCTTAAATTTGTACTGTATTAATTTAACTCAACTTCGGTGTAAAAAAAACTGAACTCAACTTATTGTAGAGTGCCCCCCGTAATACTATATTTAAATATTGTGCAATACTCACAGCTACCATTGTGATCTTTTTATTTTTATTTTTTTGAGATGGCATATTTTCAAAAACTAATTTTATTTATCAAAAAATTTCTATGTGAAAAATTTATCAAGAAAAAAAAAATTTAATATTTCTTTTCATAGAGAACTTTGATGTGTGTATGTGTGATTTTTTTCAAGCTCTTTGCTTGCCCTGTTCTCGAAATATTTGAAAAACTGTTAAATCGATTTGTTCTTGTGCTGTAAGTTTTTTAAAAATATATTAATCAAGCTCAAATTTCATATTTATTTATTATTTATGTTTGTCCCCATATGTATATTCGTTTTTAAACTAATATAAATTTCGACTTTGAGCAAAATTGGATTGTACAAATACGACTTCGCCAGTTATGATCTCGAATTTATATAAAAGTCCTTGTCATATGGGACTTTTGCAATATTTCTAAAATTTTCGCAATACCGAGCTTCGTCTAACTACAACCACTTGTCGGTTTAAGGCAAGGCCAAAAAACCTCGTCAACTGTCTCTATTCTTTGCAAAGTTACGTTGTGCAACAATTTCATTGTTATTGTCTGGGGGCGGAACGATTCCAATTCAGGATGAAGGGCCAAGACCCATATAGTAAAACCTACAAATCCCTTTTTACTTAAAAAAAAATTTTATTTGCATGCAATTTTTATTTCCAATTCTTTACCGACGGATTTTTAGAATAAATGGAAAAAAGGGATAAAATTCATGTCGGAGCGAAACATGCAGTTTGAGTTTCACGGGGAATAATTTTGTAAAATATTTTTAACCCATTAGCTCTCTCACGAAGGGTAGTTTTGAACCTTTTTTGGTTTTCTTCAGGAGATTCCCAATAATAATACTCAATTGTTTATTTAACCATTTTTAATGGTAACTATATTTTATAGGTCCACCAAAACCCCCTCCCCCCCCCCAAAAAAAATACCAGAAAATACAATGGGGGGATAAATAAAAAATCTTTAGTATTAAAAAAAGGGTCAATAAACAATTGAGTTTTGTTATTGGAAGTTTCGTGAAGAGCACCAGAATTTTCTGATCGAAAAATATTGATTTTCAAGAATTCTACACCATTTCTACAAAAAGTTGTTTTTTCCCATATAAAATACATGGAAAACTTTGAGCACTTTGAGCGACC
>NW_016159809.1:31605-48295 GCF_001687245.7 Rhagoletis zephyria | reverse complement strand
TTTAAATATTTTTCAGTTAAAAATAAAAAAATATGGGAATCTTTTTTTTTGATATAGAACAATCCTAAGGGCCCCGGGGGTGAGAGCATTTAAAATCCTACTTTCCTTATCTAGAACCACCCTAATGCACATACATACATATGTAAGTATATCAATATGAGTTAGTACATATATGTAATAATTTGCTGGCGTCTACATGCAACTGGTAAAAGTTGACCATGTCGGCAACAAAAGTCAAAGTTTACATTAGCTGCTGGTTATAATTCTGGCGCTGCTACTTAAACTTATGCTCCGCGCACAACCAAACGAACTTGTGTAGGAGCAGCAGGCTAGAAGTTTGCCTGCAAAATGAGACAACCCAAACCATCACTCAGTGCCTTGCTAGAAGCTATTGCCATTTTCTTTTAAACTTCATACAAGCAAACCTATTTTCAAATATTTTATTTCCGTTTCGTTACTATTTTTTCTCCTAAATTTTCACTTTTAATTTTTCCTTCTATTTGTAATTTTTCTTTTTTGTAGCTCTCCTATCTTCCTAGTTTTTGACTTTCCAGTTATCTACCGTGCAAGTTGATCCACTGTTCATGCAGTGGCTTCCACATAGCTTAACGTTGCTACACTTCAGCTCAACTTACTTTGATTTGTCCGCCAACTGTCTGCCTGTCCGCTTGCCTGGCTAGCCGTCTAGTTAGTTAGTTAGTTGCCTGGTTATCTGTACTCACAAACGGCCAACGGATGACTAACTTGTCGGTGCCACAAGTACTACTTGTCGCTTGCATTCTGCTGTTATGTGACCATGTCAAAGTGGATAATTTGTTGCAACGAAAAAGTTCCATCAAAGTGAGCCAAGTTAACGTAGTAAGGGCATAGCCAAGTGGCTGTATGTGTGTCATAATTTCTGGTCAACTTGCTTTAAGACTTATAAGGAAGTTTAAAAACAAAAATCTCCCTATGTTTTTTTTTTTGAGAAACTTTTTAACTTTTAGAAGATGTTATGGTAGATATCATTAAAAAAAATTACGATGAAGCTAGGAATAATAGATGTATTCTTACATTGTTGGTCCGAAAAAATTAAGTTCTTAGTGCACAAATAAATTTAAAAAATAATGAAAGGGGCCTGAATTATTGTACACAAATTTGTAATTAGGTTTTAATTTTCAGCCTTTCAGAATTTTGCGTCCTCAGGTTAACAAATTTTTGTGACCCAACTAGCTCGTTATGTTATTTTTTCAATTTAAAAGAAAGAGAACTGAATCTTTTAACCAAAAATTATATTTCTTCTTGAAAACAAGTGAACAGGCTCACTGTTATTGGATTGTTGATACCCACTTTGACTTTCAAATTTCACATGTCTTTGATAACTTAAAGCTCCCATCAAATTTTATCAACATTTGCGCAGATTTATTATTTCCGCCCACTATGGGGGAGGACGGAGCAGTTATTTAATTATCTATGAGGGAAAAAATAGTATCTGGAGTTAGTGAAAAATTTTAGGGGGCATTCAAAACATTTTGTAAATCGCAATATTCCCTGTTCTGTTATTCCCAATTTAATATCAACTAACTAGACTTTGTACTTTTGAACATAGAAAATACTGAAAAATCCCAGAGCGTCCCGAAAAAATTTTCAAATAATTCATAAAGTGCCAGAAGCTATCGAAAGGTGCAAAACATGAAAAATGAAATTGAAAATATTCTGAGGGGTCCCGAAAAATGTCGGGCGGTCGCCACTCGCCGGACTTTTGTCAAACCTTAGAATACATTTTTTCTATTTAAAATTTTCATATTAAAATACCATTAACCATTCGGAGACAGCGTAAAACTGTGAATACCTCCAAATTGTTCGACATTATCAAGACGCGCAACATAACTTGGAAGAAAATCTTGATCAGACAATTAACAAAATGTGCGAACCACAAATTTTTACCCTTTTTATAATATAAGAAAATATATACATATTTAATTATAATATAATTTTAATTTATTAATTTGTTTCAGTAGTACAGAGTAAGACTTATATTTGGTGCTAAATCATTTTCTAGGGCTTGGCCGAGCTTCTCCTGGGATTTTTGATGTGCGTCTTGATGTTGCCTCCGAACGGCAAATGGTTTTGTTGAGAAGCCTTTCCATGGCAGAAATACATTCGAAAAAAAAAATTATTTTTATGTTACTCCGACCAGGCATCGAACCCTGGCTCTACCGGGTGCAAGTGCGCACCTCTAACCACTCGACCACGGCGGGCGCCATATATGTACATTTAGTAAAAAAATCGAATAAAACAAATATTATAACAAAGGTTAAAAACAAAAAAATATTTGTGCTTAGTCTCCACTTCAACTAAATGTTTTGAACTTTTAATTTTATATTTAATTTTTTCCAATAAAATTTAGCAAATCCCAAATCACAGTAGGTTATTTGTATATATGCTACACGCATTTGCACACTACAAAGCATAAAAGCAGGCCTTCAAAAAAGTTCACTCGGCAGAACTCGGCAGAGTTCTTGCATGCGCATTTGTGTGCGCATTTGCCTGAGTACTGTTATTGGAAGTTTCCTGAAGAGAACCAGAATTTTCTGATCGAAAAATATTGTTTTTCAAGAATTCTATACCTTTTTACAACAAGTTGTTTTTTCCCCATATAAAATACATGGAAAATTTTGAACACTTTGAGTGACATTTAAATAATTTTTGATAAAAAAAAAATAAAAGATTGGTGATTTTTTTTTGATATAGAACAATTCTAGGGGCCACGGGGGTGAGAGCATTTAAAATCCTACTTTCCTTATCTAGGACCATCCTAATGCACATACATACATATGTAAGTATATCAATATGAGTTAGTACATATATGCAACAATTTGCTGGCGTCTACGTGCAACTGGTAAAAGTTGACCATGTCGGCAACAAAAGTCAAAGTTTACATTAGCTGCTGGTTATAATTCTGGCGCTGCTACTTAAACTTATGCTCCGCGCACAACCAAACGAACTTGTGTAGGAGCAGCAGGCTAGAAGTTTGCCTGCAAAATGAGACAACTACACGTACAACAACAAGCTCTAACAGTCACTCAGTGCCTTGCTAGAAGCTATTGCCATTTTCTTTTAAACTTCATAAAAGCAAACCTATTTTCAAATATTTTATTTCCGCTTTTTTATTATTTTTTCTCCTAAATTTTCCCTTTTAATTTTTCCTTCTCTTTGTAATTTATTCTTTTTTGCGGCTCTCCTACCTTCCTAGTTTTTGACTTTTCGGTTATCTAAGTCAGCTACCGTGCAAGTTGATCCACTGTTCATGCAGTGGCTTCCACATAGCTTAACGTTGCTACACTTCAGCTCAACTTACTTTGATTTGTCCGCCAACTGTCTGCCTGTCCGCTTGCCTGGCTAGCCGTCTAGTTAGTTAGTTAGTTGCCTGGTTATCTGTACTCACAAACGGCCAACGGATGACTAACTTGTCGGTGCCACAAGTACTACTTGTCGCTTGCATTCTGCTGTTATGTGACCATGTCCAAGTGGATAATTTGTTGCAACGAAAAAGTTACATCAAAGTAAGCCAAGTTAACATAGTAACGGTATAGCCAAGTGGCTGTATGTGTGTCATAATTTCTGGTCAACTTGCTTTAAGACTTATAAGGAAGTTTAAAAACAAAAATCTCCCTATTTTTTTTTAGAAACTTTTTAACTTTTAGAATATGTTATGGTAGATATCATTAAAAAAAAAAAAATACTATGAAATTAGGAATAATAGAAGTATTCTGAGATTGTTGTATCGAAAAAAATAAATTCTTAGTGCACAAATAAATTTAAAAAATAATGAAAGGGAGTTGAACTATTGTACACAAATTTGTAATTAGGTTTTAATTTTCAGCCTTTCAGAATTTTGCGTCCTCTGGTTAACAAATTTTTGGGACCCAACTAGCTCTTTACGTTATTGGCGCACATTTATTATTTCCCTCCACGAGGGTCCATAAGGGAAGCAATGGAGTTTCGAAAATATTATGGGGCTACAAAACATTGTGTAGATCGCAATATTTCCGGTTCTGTTATTCCCAATTTAGTATCAACAAGCTAGTCTTTGTACTTTTGAACATAGAAAATAATGAAAAATCCCAGAGCGTCTCGAAAAAATTTTCAAATAATTCATAAAGTTCAGAAAGTACAGAAAGGTGCAAAACATGAAACATGAAATTTCGAAATACTCTGAAGGGTCCCGCAAAATTTCGCGCGGTCTCAACTCGCCGGACTTTTGTCAAACCTTAGAATACATTTTTTCTATTAAAACTTTTCTTATTAAAAAACCATCAACCGTAGACAGCGTAAAACTGTGAATACCTCCAAATCGTCTGACATTATCAAGACACACACCATAACTTGGGGGAAAATCTTTATCAGACAATTAAAAAAATGTGCGAACCACAACTTTTTTCTCCTTTTATAAAATAAGAAAATATATACATATTTGGCTCTTAAACATTTGCTGGGGCTTGGCCGAGCTTCTCCTGGGATTTTTGATGTGCGTCTTGATGTTGCCTCCGAACGGCAAATGGTTTTGTTGAGAAGCTTTTTCATGGCAGAAATACATTCGGAGGAAATAATTTTTTTGATGCTGCTCCGATCAAGCATCGAACCCTGGCTCTACCGGGTGCAAGTGCGCACCTCTAACCACTCGACCACGACGGGTGCCATATATGTACATTTAGTAAAAAAAAATCGAATAAAATAAATATCGGTTTCAAGGTAAAAACAAAAAATTTGTATGTTCAGTCTCCACTTCAACTAAATGTTTTGAACTTTTAATTTTATATTTAATTTTTTTCCAATAAAATTTAGCAAATACCAAATCACAAAAGGTTATTTGTATACATGCTCCACGCATAAAAGCAGGCCTTCAAAAAAGTTCAGCTCAGCAGAACTGGTTTCAAGTTTTAAGGCTTCAGCCCAATTTGTTGCTTACCACACGGAATTCGGTTGCTATTTTGCTGGCAGAGCAGATCTTCAGACCTTATAAATATACTATGAGAGACAGAGAAGTTAACTTCACTTACATGCCAACAATTAAGCACAATACTCTATTTGTGGTAGTCATTTGCTGCCGACTGCCAACTTTTTCCAACTGTACAACTATTTCGACATCGCACTTGGCCTTAAATTCAGTTTGATGAGATATTCCATGCGCATTTGTGTGCGCATTTGCTTGAGTGAGAAAAACTTTAAGCAAATTTTGCAGTAAAATTTTCTAAAAACCAATTCTATATTTTTTTGATAACTATGTATCTAAATTCACTCAAAGCGCTTGGCCTGTAGATGTGTTATTTTTTCGAAAAGAATTGCCACCTGTTAAAAAATTGCATTCAAATTATTTAATAAGTAATAGAGTTGTCACTTTAGATCTTTTGAGTGAACCATTCAGTTGTAGTTCCTTCACCTTACTGAACTAGTTCTTTAATTCATATATTTAATTTGGTTCAATCTATTTAAAAAAAAGTAAATTTTTTTCTTATTAATTTGAATTAACATACATATGTTAAAAAACTTTAAATAAATATATTTTCGTGTAAATAAAATACAAATATGTAAATTTATATATATAAAAATGGTGTGAAAAATGTATAGTAATTTATCAATTGAGAACGGCTGGGCCGATTTGGCTCAAATTTTTTAGGTTGTTCGTAATTTCCAGTAAAAGGTTTTTACGAAAGAAAATTTTGGGAAAACCATCCAGAAAAGTCGGTAAATTGGGAAAACCGAAAATTAATTTTTTTATGGAATTTTGTGTGCAATTGTTTCGAAATGGCTTTTCGAATGGAAAAATAGAAAATTCTTAGTGGAAAACTCGGAAAATTCCGGAAAAACGCGAAAAATTTGAATTTTTTCGACAAAAATTGCATTTTGGAAAATTTCAGATAATTGTGAAATTCATTGTGAGCATGAATCAACTGGGAACAATTTGCTCCTATGTTTCTTAACCAATTCGAATGGTTGTTGTTTTTAATTTTTCCGATAGGTGGTGCTAGAGCTACGCTAAACAATCGCATTTATGGTCTGATTTGCTTAAAACGCGGAATATATATTCGGTGCATAAACATAAATAAACCTACCGAAAATAGACCCGATAGGTGCCTCCAAAGTCGAGTTATGGCAAATTCAGTTCCATGCAATATATTCTCTTACCTATCTATACTAATTATATAAAGAAAATACCCTTTTGTAACATTAGTAATTGTTCATTAATAATTAATTATTGTTAATAAACAAAAACTATTTTTTTTTCATATTGATTTTTTTCAAATTGCCACATCTTTTTTTCTCAATTTTTTTTGCCTATTAGGGAATAGTATAAACTATATTCAGTACGAGTATCAATAGGCTAAAAATCGTCGTTTTCGAATTATGATTTTTTTTCTGAAATGAACTTATATGATGCTAGCAGATTTTCGTGCCAGTTGAGTGCACAAAAATTGTTGCCCATTATGATAAAGTATCCGATAAACTGGAATATATCGGGGTTATTCCAAGTCCTGCCGAAGTCCTCCAAAGACCTTCAAAGATATAAAAAAAATTTAGTCAAGTTTTAGTTAAAGAACATGAGAGTTTCCGGTAAGTTACTTTGTACCTTATAAGTTTAGCTACAAGCTAAGATACAAAACCTCTAAAAGGCTCTTAATATATTATGAAAATATTTGATGAAATTTGATGTACATTTTTTTATACTGCACATACTTTTCAGCTGCTCAGAGTGAAAATTATTTCTCATTCAAAGTTGTTCTGTATGTACTAACCATATTTAATACATATGCATATACACACACATTACACACAAGAAAACAAAAAATTTAATTTTTTCTTTTATCAAATAAACTAATATGAACATATTTAAGTATACATTTGTATTTGTAAGTATGCATGCACGTTTGCAGCTTGTTTTCCGAGATAAAGAGATATGCCAGCCATCAACATTGTGCTAACGGTATTTAAAATCACAACATTTTTCTATCCTTCATTCCACTCTTTTATTTGCCAAAAACGAAGAGTTTCCTTTCCTGTGTTAATTGCAATTTGGAAATTGGTACGTCCAATTTGTGGTGAATATGTATGTTAGTCCATATTAAGGTGGGTCGATTTTGGAGTATTTAGTAGTGGCCAAAGAAATTTGAATGCTGACTATAATAACAGGAAATGTAAATTTTTATTTATTTGTTTATTTTTTAATTTTTTATTTTATCATACAAACCAACGATCCATCCTAATATGGCCAATTACTGACATGTGGGCGTGAAATTTTCATCAAACACAAGAAATATAAAAATCGTCTACCAAATAGTTACCGAAAATTCTGAGCTGCCATGAGGACGGAAATTGATGTAAATACATATGTATATTAGGGTGCATCACTCTCCATACAAAAAAATCGGTACTGATTTTCAATTGGAATTATAAAAGTTGTTATACTTTAAAGACTTTCGCCATAATATTTCGTGAAATGATTAATATTTACGCAAGCTGGACCGATTTGAAATTACCGCCAAAAATTTTCTTATCATGATTCCGTTAATAAAATGATAAACAAATTTTTTGCAAACTTTTAAGACTTAAGCTATACTATCATTTGAGGTGATTTTTAGGAAAAAAAAAATTTAATCATTTTATTAAAAAAAAAACTTTCAAATCGGTCCAGATCACGTTAATCCTAATGAAAAGTTTATTTCAGAAAATTATTTTGGGGATTTCTTCTACTCTGCTTTAATAAAAAAAAGTTGGACTTAACAGCTTTTCACTCTTAGCTAGCTACATATATACATGTTTATATATGCATATCTGCACACACAAGTATACCTGCACATACATACATATATTTGTACTTGCATGCATATGCTGCTAGAATGACTGCAACCGCAATCTGCATGAGAAGTATAAAGTGACCTAATGATGTTCACTCGTTTGAGTTTCCAGTCACAATATTTACATTCAAAAATTGAAATGCAGACAATGGTGTGGTAAATTTTTGTTTCCAAACTTTTCAACCATGGTCATTAGCTTGGGAGAAATATGAAATTTGATTTAGTTTTCTGCTGCTAGCTCTAATAATATTTTCAATATTTTCGTCCTAAGGTAATTTTCGGCACTTTTTACAAAAATAAGTAGAAATTAAATAGTAAATTCGCAAATTATTTCACATGGAAAATCGTTTTCTACATATTAATTACTAGCAACCTTACATAGTAAAACAATATGTTCGTTTCTTTATAATAACAGCCATGAATTGATTTGACATCTAACTGGAAAGTGACACCTTAACTTTCAAATGCTTTTTAGCTATTCAAAAGCTTTAGTTTGCAAGTTACGTTAAGTTTTGAACTTTAGTTTAGGTAAATGCAGGAAGATGTTCCTTTATAGGACATCATCCTCCGGGCTTCGCAAAGAGTCTCTAAAATCAGGGTGACCATTCCAGCTAATGAATTTTAAACCTTTGGGCTAAATATACAAAAACATAAACCATCAAAAAAGGCAGCGTATACTTTATACTATACTTATAAAAGAAAAACTTACATATCTATTTTGCTAAATGGGAGTAGTGGAGAAAACGGTGGAAATAGCGAAGACCACGTTTCCCCGACAATGCGAGGAGGAGTGGATCGATGTTCCCTCCCCCGACCATAACGAAATTCGAACAGTTTATCAGCTGAGCTATTTTTTTTTTTAGCTGAAAGCAAAGCAGTTTTTTATTTTGAATTTTCTACTTTATTTTACAGCTTCAGCTAATTTGCAAACAAGATATCAAATAAGAAGGGATTTTTCAACTAATATTTTGAACAAAATTGAGCAAATATTTTTTCCGCTTTTCATTTAGGGTAAGTTTTGTGATATTTTTGCAGCCCAGTCCTTGCGAAAAGTTCCGCTCCGCTTCGTTCAGTGTGAACAGCCGGAGGTTCTCTTCGCTCCGCCATTTTTCGCTCGGCACCGCTCGGCTTTCTGTATGACGGCACCGTAACAGACTTTTTGAATTTTCTGTTATATTTTCCAACAGCATGGTGTTATATGGAACGAAAAATCTAGATAATGTGATGGAAATAAATTTTTAGATAAATATTTTTAACCTATTTCCAGAATTATTTTGACGGATTTCTATCGAAGAGAAGTTTTTTGGTATCTTTGGTATCAAATACTCGTATTTACGCGGTTTGAGATTTCATCATGCAATTAATAAGCTTGATAAGGAGAATATGTTCAGCCTAGCAGATAACTTAACTTCCCAAAAATGGCGAAGATATACATAATATAATAATATGTCTTTCCATTCGTCTTTTCGTATACCACAAAATTTAAATTTCGAAATAATTCTGTATGTTACACTGTTAGGAGAATTTCAAGTTTTGAAATGACACAAAAAACACCGAAACAGGTAAAATTAGTTTTGGGTCGTAGGCCCTATAATCCGGTTTTCTAGATCAGGGGCTTTATTCTGTAACTTTGAGAAAATGTAGTGTACACCGAGTGCAAAACTCACAACCAAAAACTCACCGTCTAAAATTCAGTGAGTTGAGTTCGGAAGGNGTATGTTACACTGTTAGGAGAATTTCAAGTTTTGAAATGACACAAAAAACGCCGAAACAGGTAAAATTAGTTTTGGGTCGTAGGCCCTATAATCCGGTTTTCTACATCAGGGGCTTTATTCTGTAACTTTGAGAAAATGTAGTGTACACCGAGTGCAAAACTCACAACCAAAAACTCACCGACTAAAATTCGGTGAGTTGAGTTCGGAAGAGAAGTGTACACAATTTTGACAGTTAAAACTCATTCTCACTCTTCCTGAAACGCAAAATGAAGAGAGCACACAACTTTCAGTGTACACTTGAAAACTCACAGTTACAGAATAGAGCCCCAGGTCATATTCGCAAGATATTTGCACATTTTTACATTTTTAAACGTGAAATGTGTATTAATGTATGTAGAAAATAACGATATTCGACAGGTGAAGTATACGAAGAGTTTCGTCAATTCGTTGTAGTATTTGGTTTACACTTTGGCTTTAACCTGACTTGTGCAATGCATTTGCATATGAATTGGAATTTACAAAGGAAATACTTACCTATCTAGCGCACACATAAACACCAATCCAATGATGCGAACTCGCAGGCAGGGAATGCAGCATAGAAATTAGAAGTACTGAATTACTCGATCCATTCGATGCGTATCTACGAAATGTATGCAAGTGCATATTGAATGCATTGAGCTATTCAGATATTGACTGTAGCGAGTAGTTGCCGTTGTACTTGTAGTTGACAAACGTTGCCAGACTAAATTGGCATAAAAATTGTATCTCAAAGCTACCATGCACTTCCTAACGTTATAAATTATGTTATACCAATATCAAGGTATATGGAGAAGGTGGTAGTATTAGAGCAAAAGGCACATTTACATGGGTGTATTTTGTGGTTGCTTCTAGTCACTAGATCTTTAAATAAATTTTTTGGTTTTATTTATATCTTTCATGAACATGAAATGGTGTTATAGTTTGGTCCGATGTTTGTGAGTACCAGAAAGTGGACCGATGAAAAAGTATACCAAAACNCCCAGGTCATATTCGCAAGATATTTGCACATTTTTACATTTTTAAACGTGTGATGTGTATTTATGTATGCAGAAAAGAACGATATTCGACAGGTGAAGTATACGAAGAGTTTCGTCAATTCGTTGTAGTATTTGGTTTACACTTGGGCTTTAACCTGACTTGTGCAATGCATTTGCATATGAATTGGGATTTACAAAGGAAATACTTACCTATCTAGCGCACACATAAACACCAATCCAATGATGCAAACTCGCAGGCAGGGAATGCAGCATAGAAATTAGAAGTACTGAATTACTCAATCCATTCGAGGCGTATCTACGAAATGTATGCAAGTGCATATTGAATGCATTGAGCTATTCAGATATTCACTGTAGCGAGTAGTTGCCGTTGTACTTGTAGTTGACAAACGTTGCCAGGGTTAACTTGCACTTCGAGAAATAATAAGCAACTGAGAGCACTAAATTGGCATAAAAGTAACATATCGAAATTACCATGCACTTCCTAACGTTATAAATTATGTTATACCAATATCAAGGTATATGGAAAAGGTGCTAGCATTAGAGCCAAAGGTACATTTACATAGGTGTATTTTGTGGTTGCTTCTAGTCACTAGATTTTCAAATAAATTTTTTGGTTTTCTTTATACCTTTCATGAACATGAAATGGTATTATAGTTTGGTCCGATGTATGTATGAATTACCAGAAAGGGAAGAGGGGGACCGATGAAAAAGTACACTAAAATGATCACAATGTCATCTAAGTCGCTCCCGCCATATCCGTCTCTCTGTCTGTATGTCTGTTCGTCTATATGTCTGCATGAATGCCATCTAGTTTCTTAGTTTTTTAGATATCCCACTGAAATTTGGTAAGCGTGAAGTACTGTGTATTAATTATTCGTCACAACCGGCAAACTGTTGGTGTCCTCTCGGCCATTTCGCTGTATTTCCATGTCGTCATCGTTAACCCTTTCAGTACAAGCGTCCATTATGTTAGACACACTTTTCCGTGCTAAAAGCTCTTTTTCGAAAATCAGAGGTATTGTGTTGAAAGAAAAATTTTTTATTCTTAGAAAATTATATCATACTTCTTTACCGCATTTCTTTAATTGCATTTTCTCTAAATTTTAAGTTTTATTCATAGTTTTGAAATATACATATTTTGCGAAAGAAAAAAATAATAATTGATATCACTTCCCGCTTTAAAAACCTAGAGTATCTGTTTACAATATAATGAGCGCTGAATAACGGTTTATGATTATATTTTTGAAATCAACGTCCTAAAAGGATTAACAATATATAGTTATGTACATATATTTGGCCAAGATTGTACTCCAAATCATGGGGTGCGTTCTGATGTGTTTGAAAAATGGAACAGAGGTTATTATAATAAGTTTCAATAATATAATATGGGAGCATGCAAAAAGATTTCGGCCTTACTTATCGAGTAATGTAGAGCGGAATCTGTTAACCCTCAACTACCCATCATGCGTAAAATTCATCCATGCAAAGTTAATTTGCTAAACAACCAATAGAAACCCAGACCGTGTATAGTTATTTAGTAGCGTGAGACTTTAGTTTTGGCTAAAACAAACCAAAACATTTCCTTAAAAAACTTTCAAAAATTTTATATATAGATTCAATTCAAATGCATGTGAAATTAATAAACTGAATATATGTAGTTTGTTAATGAATTTAACTCAAAACTAGTACACATATTTACTAAAATTCATAAAACGCTTTCCTAGTTGCTAAATTTCAATTTTCCTTAAGAAAGTTCCGCTTAGCTTTCTATTAGTCGCATTTCATAGGTTTTCTATTGAGCTAAAACTATGTATCGATATTTATTTGCACATTTTCAACGTAAATAAGTCTGATAGCAACTAAAGTTAGTTATAATAGCAAAGGTATGTATATTTTCCCGCGAGTGTGTACTCACCTCAACTATGCAAAGCACTTAGCTGAGAGGAGCATTTTACTTTACTTTGTATAATCTACTCACACATTTCGAGGGAATTACATCCAGCAATCGATGAGATTGAAGTTTCTTAACCGCAAATGCTGCTATATATGTATATATTTACTTACACACACACATGTGTATTTAATAGCATTTATAGTTTTATGTGCCATCAAACCGAGTTACACCTAGTTGCTCGATGTGGTTCGTTATTGCACAAAGTACCAGTTTCTAACCAGTGAGTTGAATTAAATATTCATAAACCTTAATTAAACTCAGCTTCATGCTCACATCGTGCCACACATAACTATATCTGCGCAAATTTTGGCTGCTTGAACATCAAAACCAGCTATACGAGGATATGAACTTAAGTGAATGCAATGCCCAAAGGCTTCCTAGAGTAGTTCAGTTACTCTTTCTTCTCCGGATGTGGGGGCTGTCAATGGCACTGTTGCTCAAAGCAGCACACATGCTGATTACTTTATATCCTTATTATAACGAGCATTATTATAAAGTGACGTATGTCACTTAGCAGCAGTCAAGCAAAAAAAAAAATATTAAATCCCACGGTAACGATAATGGTAATAATACCAATAACAATAAGTATAAAAAGCCGCATACATACATATATAGCTGTGCAACTTTGAGCGGTGCTTGCGATGGCGTATCAATAAAACGTATGCAACCGCAAAATGTCGACGATTGATGAAGGTAATCACAAACAGAATATATGCTTGCGTGCCGCATGGCGCACATCACACAAATAAATATACGCATACATACGAACACACATACATACATATTTGTTCAGATGGCTGCTAGCAACCGCACGTGCACCACGGCGTATGAGTATCGACATGCTATAAATCGTGAACGTTGATTGTATGCACACATTCATACATACAACGCTACATAGCCACTCATTCTCACTCATGTCTGTACATATTTGGTAGCAATAATATTAACTTCTCATTTAAGCGTTTTTAGCGATACGCTCGATGCGTGCCTTAATGGCAAAGCGTTTTCTGGAGGTATTCGATTGCTTTCACAACTTAGTTCGTAAGTGGCTCTTTGATGGGCTACAAACTTGAGTGGCGCCATGAGGCGCAGATAACTGAAGTAAATGAAAGGTAATAAATAGCTCATAGTCACAAATTTAAGTGCAATGAAGGGTGGCATTCATTAAAAAAGATAATTTCTCTCTCAACGCACAGAGAAAAACAGACAAAACAAACAAAGAAAATTCCATAGCGCTTTTTAATTGATTTTATTATGTGTAAGTTCTTCTTGATTTTATTCATAATAAAATAGAGAATGAATTAATAATAATAATAATAGATTGGCGCTTACACATATGTTAGTGTTTGGCCGAGCCTCTCCTCCGACTTGTGGTGTGCGCCTTGATGTTGTCACACAAACCGGAGGGACCTACAGTTTTACGCCGACTCCGAACGGCGATTGTATTTGAGAATGAATTGAAATATGTATTTTCTGCATGTTTTCTCAACAGATGCTGTAGCCGAATGGCTGTTTGTATTTCACTGAAAGTTACCTCGTAATTTTATTTATGTGATCCTCTTCTGGAATCTATTGAAAAGTTTTTTCTTTTTTATTTTATGTGATGTCTTCTTCAATTTATTGAAATTTTAAAATCATATTTTAAAATATAATACTATCGGCAAGGCGATCGCCGTAGCCGAGTAGGTAAAGCTGTAAACTGCCGTAAAGTAGGTAGGCATGGCAGCTAGAGCAGCGTCGACTTTTAACTAAATGGGCTCATTGAGCTCAAATAAAATAAATACAACGCAAAAAAAGGTCATCCCTAACTTCTCTACTCCTCTAACTCGATCACAACTCTAAACCTGCTCTCCCGCTCTCCCTCAGCTAAATATATATTCAAAAGGAACACCATGCAAAATATCGACAGACTCACAATTTTTCTTGTTCTCTAGAAAATACCCGTCGTTCTTGTTACTACATCTAAAACTGTTAGTTAATATTGTTTTGAAAGTACGTAGTAAGTATAAAATATTTAAGCGGATTTTAGCAAATAACGAACCGATTCGATTTCAGCTGTTTATGGAAGATAAATATAAGGTCTTTCAATATTTTTTGCGCGCAGTATCAAAAATGGCAAATAGTGAATTAATACACCTTTGAAAAAAGTACGCGATAAATTGAATTTTGCCTACTTTCTAAATACCTTCAAAACAATATCAACTAAAACCGAAATTCGTACAATTTTTTTAAAACTTTAAATGCTTTATAAATCGAAAATTATTATGAAAATCTCTATTTATAAAGCTCTTACAATCTTTTTCAATTTCCATGAATGATGCCATAAGAGTTTTGGATCTACTACGTAGTTAGAGGAATTAAGAACCCAAAAATACTTTAAAAGCGCAGCGAAGCCCGCCGGCTATTTGATAATACGTTGCAATCTAATTCTTTATTAAAATTTTTTAGGGCTCGGCGTTTGAATAGATGGTAGCCTTCTAAAAATATTGTCTAGTAAGGCTTTTTGAAACACTTTTTCATTTACTTTTAATATTTTAGACAGGTTAAAAAATTTCTAAATCAAAGATTTCTCAAATACCTTTCGTTTGACACACATATTCTAATAATAAATTTATCTTACCAATTTAATTGAGTTAAATTTTTTAAAAATAGGTAAACGTTGCTAAGCCTCTTTAGTTTGATACCCATATTGTAATATTTAATTTATCTTATCAACTCAGTTAAATTTTATTTTTCAAACAGGTGGCAGCCCTTCCCAAACCACCTTAAAATTATTTTCAATAATAAACTTTATTAAACCTCTTTAGTTTCATACTTATACTGTAGTATTTAATTTATATTATCAATTTAATTAAACAAAAAAATTCAAACAGGCAGCCCTCCTCGGAAATATTTTTGGCTGTACATTTTCTTTTGTTTGGTACCCATATTGTAAAATTAAATTTATCTTAACAATTTCATTAAATAGAAAATTTAAACAACTGGCAACCCTCCTATAAAATATTTTCTGATGTAAGCCTTCTTAAACCTTGTTTTTGATACCGATATTACAATATTTTTACTCACACTGGTGGCAACTCTATCAATTTTTTTCTTATTGAACTTAACTTAACATCTTCATATATTTTGATTGGATTAGCATGAAAACAATTCTGTCTTATTTTATAATTTGCATTAGGTACTACTTATGCCGGGGGAAAGACATGCTGGCATATGTAGGTCGTCGAAGTCAATAAAATGAACGACGAAACATGCAAACCACATTGATGACCAGCAAGCGACGGAAAATGATAATAGTCGTATTGGTATGGCCAAACTACGTTCGAGAGTGACTGAAAATTAACGACTAGTAGATAGTTGGAGAATGCTAAGGAAATCATATAAGTTCTCTGATTTTCGTATTTCCATTTAATTAGACTGACCAGAGCAAACGGTGACCGCGGAACTTTTAAAAATGAAAATCGCAAGCTAAGCACAAGGCTTTCGACGTCTAACATTTCAATAGAAAGTTGTATACATTTATGTATAATTACACCTAAATTAAACGGATTTAGTTTCACAGAATTGAGCATACATACTCGTAAATATACACATATAAGCGTCACATCAGCAGCAAACGCAAACTTTTGTTTGTGTGTGTAAATTAAATAATTCGCAGAGCTGGTAACTCTATTCCAGAAGCAAGTTAGTTATTGTATGCAGCAGCTCTAATGTTAAGCAACGCAAATGCATGTACATACGTATGCATTCGAGCATTTTAATACCATGAATTCATATACATACATAAGCATGCAATGCTGTTATGCACATACATACATAGGAACAAACTAACGAACGCTTAAATATATGTACTTGCATATGTATGTGTCTGCGCCAGCCAGTGTTGAGCTGGAATTAAGACTAATCAGCACGGCTCATCGCATCTCATCTCATCTGATCGCATCTCATGAGAATTTAGTTCATCAGGCAAGTTGCTGTCAGCAACACACTCACTTTATTGTACTAGCAATAGAAATATTATCGGGTACAAATTTTATATAAATTTAACAAATATTGAGCATTTTAAGGCAAAAAATTGTTGAAAAAATTTGCAAATTTTTTTCATTACCAAAATGCTCGAAAACCGCTCTAATGATTTTGTTTTTGTTT
>NW_016159809.1:0-31580 GCF_001687245.7 Rhagoletis zephyria | reverse complement strand
CTCTGAATGCCGGGAACTGGTTGGGCACATCCTCGTTTATTCTCCTCAGGTAAGAGTTTAGCCTGCTGCAATAGCGAGAGCGAAGCTGGGCTATTGAGGTGCGGGTCTCTCGAGGCAGATAAAGTTCTCTCCCGTCCACGTTAGTTGTTTAGCCAGAATGGCATTAACAGGTCCAGAGTCTCTTTAACTCGAAACCGACTCCCTGTGAATGCCGTTCAGGGCCTGTCGGTATGCAGTTGGGTTCAGAAGCTGTTTAATGAACCTGTGGACTTCGTCCGTCAGTTCGTAGAGATGCCTCCGGCCGTCTCTTGGCCTTGGCTCTTCTGCAAGCAGTTTTCTGTTCGGCTGCCCGCCTCTGTGGCACCCTACTGGAAACTTCTTACAGAGCATTGTGTTATGCTTCTTAATGGGGAGCATCTGGACCTCATCGTGCAGGTGTTGTTGGGGCGACATTAGAAGGCATCCAGTCGCTGTCCGAAGTGCCGTGTTCTGGCAGGTCTGTAATATTATCCTGCGTCCTGCTAATCTCCGGCGACCACACGGGTGCTGCGTAATTTAGAACCGGCCGGACAATTGCCGCGTCATTGCCATTGCTTTTGCTTGTGTTCTGCTATTTATATGCAGCTGAAACTAATAACCTGCTAAAATTCACTTAACCCTTTAATCCTTTGTGATTATCAATAGTGGCACATTGATGTGGCCTTGATAGGTTCAATAAAATTGTCATTAATGCATACATTTCTCTTCCACTCTCCTTATAATTTTCAGCCAAACTTGTCATACAGTTCTTTTTGTTGTTGTGCTTTTCTTAGTTAACGTGCTCATTGTTGCATACCACTTGTTTACTCTTTAAGCTTTTTGTTTGGTAAATTGTTAAGTACCCCAAGTGACTTGACTCTATCAAGCAACGTCAACTTGCTTGTGGATTTTCCCGGAAGTGTTTCCCCGCTTCGTTCTAAACCAAAATTCATTTGATTAAATCAGTGTATTTTTGTTTGCGACTAAGCCGCCAGCCTTTTGTGGCAAATTTCGCTAACTATTCAAAACTATAACTATGCATGTGTGTGTATATATGTGCCTACATATGTCTGTATATTTGTATAGTACGTACAATTTCCTTTTGTGTTTAGTTATCGCCTTGCTCTATGATTCATTTCATTACAACATCCTCTTCTATCCTGATACATATACTACTAGTATAATCTCGTGCTCTCATTCGTATGCGCATCTCTGCCTGCCTGATTAAAATTTCAAACTTTGTGCCTTTCTCCTTTGTATTAATTATATAAAATGCACCTTTTCTGCCGCAGCAATGCTCAAAATTGTGTCTTAGGTGGGATTTAATTACTTTCGTGATTTGTATGTGCACAGATTTGTGGCTCAAAGAAAGTATTAGCAGGGATTTCCCTGGAGTTTTGAGTCATTGAACCATGCGTAATTTGTACTGTAATAATCCTTTGAAACTACACGAGGAAACTGTGCGCATTGGGCTAAGTTTTATTGTAGTTTGAAATAATGAATTAATCTAGACAATAATTACATAATTGAGGATTGGAAGCTGCCTCAATTGAATACTCGTATTTTAGAAAATTGAACTATAATTAAGACTGGTTTAATTCACAAGCGTTGAAAAAGAATTCGAAATGGTTAACAGAGAAAAGTTGTTCATTACGCTATAGTTTACAAAGCGTTAAACCTTTTTATTCATCTGTTTAAAACAAGAAAAATAATTAACGTCACAATAGAGACTACTAATTTGAAGAATATGAATACACAAATTAAAAGCCAACAGCATGAGCAACCTATACAGGGATGGAAAATGGAATTTTCACATTTTACCCATTTGGAGAGAAAATTGTACCTTAAAGCCTACTAATCGTTACCTTAAATAGAAAGGCCCTAACTCATGTCCTTTCGAAATTCAGTTTGTACAGAGGTCGATAGATTATTTGGTGTATACTAAAACCCGGGGTTTTTGAAGAAATTCACAACCTTAGAACTTAAGTTCTGTGAACACACAAAATTTAGATAAGTCCTTTCCATGTTAGCTAACGTAATGCACATAAGAATTAATAAATATTTTTACGCATTTCGTACAGAAATACGAAGTGAGCTTGAATGAGCTTGAGAAATGAATGTTGCCTCTTTAACGACAAATGCCACTAAAACAGTCTTACATGCGACTATTCCCGAGCGGGCGGAGCGTTTTGAAAGTATCTCTCTCTCTCTTCGTTTCACTCCTACATAAATAGCACAGATACGGTTATGTTATCTGACGAATCCAGATGAAAGCTAAAGCAGTTTAAAATTCCCGTCAATTTCTGTTTCAGTGCAGCTAATATAATAATTTGCTTATAGCGGGTGATGGTACTGTAAATCCTTTCCAGCACTGACTTATAAGTGAGGAATGCGCAATCGATTGGTGTAAGATGCTTCTGCCATAAGCAGATACATTTATACATTTGGATTACACACAAAACCCTCCAGGGGAAGGAACAAAGTCAAATTAAGTAAGAACAAGCAAAGAACCCCGATTACTGGGGCTCATATCATTGTTGGAATCTTACGACATTGAGGTGTAAGACTTGTTTAAAACAACTTAAGAACAACTTTTAACAATTGGATAGCCCGGACTCTTTGAAGAAAAATAAATCAGGCTTTCAAATCCGAATAATTCTTGTTCTTTAGGGCACATCAATGTGGACAATTCTGACAAAGAAGAAAGAACAAAGTTAGCTAAGGTTTTCAGCTCTTGCCATTGTGCTGACAAAATGATTTGTCTGCACTGTACTAGCAGAACTATGCAAAGGAGAAAAAGATTCCTCGAAAATGCAGCTCTTTTGTAAATGTACCTAAAATGCTGTAACTATATCGATTGGCGCTTTAAAATTGTGAACGGGCTGCAAAAAGTACAATTGTAATTGTGCCTTTCCATCACTCTCATCTAGCCCTGTCTCTTCCCTGTGCACTAATTGATGACGCCTTTCAACATTATTTGTGATTGTTCACTCCTAACCGCATAGCACCAAGCAAAGGAAAGTGAATGCATTTGATAATTCGCATAATAGAAGGGTGATGAAGTGAAAACAAAAGCTTTTGACAGCGAGTGATTGTCGCTTCTCGTGCACTGCACATGCATACACACATACATAAATAAGCATATATGTACATATTTATGTATTTACTCCAAAGAACCTATATCCCGAAAATGAAAGTTATATATGCCAACAATAAGTTGCTAGAGCACTTTAAAGGCTCAAAATTGACCCCAAAATAAGGCAATGTTTACCGTTGTTTTTACGACAGAAACCGAATTGGTTATTTACAAAAATGAATCTGTCGACAGGTTTGGAATTTTATCTTTGAAACGCCACACTTTTCTTTGAAATCGCTTTATTAGTTCTCGTGCAATAAGCGTTTTTGTGAAGCTCTATAAATTACAACTACAACATTTGAACATAGCCCCCATACCTTAAGGTAAGACGTATTCTACGTCAAAAGGTTTAACGCTTTGTAAACTATAGCGTAATGAACAACTTTTCTCTGTTAACCATTTCGAATTCTTTTTCAACGCTTGTGAATTAAACCAGTCTTAATTATAGTTAGTTCAATTTTCTAAAATACGGGTATTCAATTGAGGCAGCTTCCAATCCTCAATTATGTAATTATTGTCTAGATTAATTCATTATTTCAAACTACAATAAAACTTAGCCCAATGCGCACAGTTTCCTCGAGTAGTTTCAAAGGATTATTACGGTACAAATTACGCATGGTTCAATGACTCAAACTCCAGGGAAATCCCTGCTAATACTTTCTTTGAGCTACAAATCCTTGCACATACAAACCACGAAAGTAATTAAATCCCACCTAAGACACAATTTTGAGCATTGCTGCGGCAGAAAAGGTGCATTTTATATAATTTATACAAAGGAGAAAGCCACAAAGTTTGAGATTTTAATCAGGCAAGCAGAGATGCGCATACGAATGAGAGCACGAGATTATGCGAATAGTATATCAGGATAGAAGAGGATGTTGTAATGAAATTAATCATAGAGCAAGGCGATAACTAAACACAAAAGGAAATTGTACGTACTATACAAATATACAGACATATGTAGGCACATATATACACACACATGCATAGTTATAGTTTTGAATAGTTAGCGAAATTTGCAACAAAAGGCTGGCGGCTTAGTAGCAAACAAAAATACACTAATTTAATCAAATGAATTTCGGTTTAGAACGCAGTGGGGAGATACTTCCGACAAAATCCACAAGCAAGTTGACGTTGGTTGATAGAGTCAAGTCACTTGGCACTTAACAATTTACCAAGCGAAAATCTTAAACAATAAACAAGTGGCATGCAACAATGAGCATAGTAATTAAGAAAAGCACAACAACAAAAAGAACTGTATGACAAGTTTGGCTGAAAATTATAAGGAGAGTGGAAGAGAAATGTATGCATTAATGACAATTTTATTGAACCTATCAAGGCCACATCAATGTGCCACTATTGATAATCACAAAGGATTAAAGGGTTAAGTGAATTTGAGCAGGTTATTAGTTTCAGCTGCATATAAATAGCAGAACAGCAAGCAAAAGTAATGGCAATGACGCGGCAATTATCCGACCGGTTCTAAATTACGCAACACACGTGTGGTCGCCGGAGATTAGCAGGACGCAGGATAATATTACAGACCTGCCAGAATACGGCACCTCGGACAGAGTCTGGATGCCTTCTAATGTCGCCCCAACAACACCTGCACGATGAGGTCCAGATGCTCCCCATTAAGGAGCACAACACAATGCTCTGTAAGAAGTTTCCAGTAGGGTGCCACAGAGGCGGGCAGCCGAACAGAAAACTGCTTGCAGAAGAGCCAAGGCCAAGAGACGGCCGGAGGCATCTCTACGAACTGACGGACGAAGTCCACAGGTTCATTAAACAACTTCTGAACCCAACTGCATACCGACAGGCCCTGAACGGCATTCACAGGGAGTCGGTTTCGAGTTAAAGAGACTCTGGACCTGTTAATGCCATTCTGGCTAAACAACTAACGTGGACGGGAGAGAACTTTATCTGCCTCGAGAGACCCGCACCTCAATAGCCCAGCTTCGCTCTCGCTATTGCAGCAGGCTAAACTCTTACCTGAGGAGAATAAACGAGGATGTGCCCAACCAGTTCCCGGCATTCAGAGAGTCGCCACATAACTCACGGCACCAGCTAACGCCCCTGTCCCTATGGACATATCCTGTCGAAGTAGCGCACTCCCTGGGCCACCCCTAGCTGAACCAGACGACAACGATGATGGATGCGCCGACTCGAGTGGGGTTTAGTATCCGCTACAACAATACTGGCAATTACAACAATCCCGCGCCACGTGTGCCGTTTTGGCTGAAATGAACTATGAATTTTTGGTAATTTTTTTTCGGTTTGGTACACGTGCACACTGGGGTGGTCCAAAAATGCATGTGGAAAAGTAAAATCGGAATTTGTACGCCATCACCTCTAGGATTGTTCTATATCGAAAAAATATACCCTTATTTTTTATTTTAATATAAAAAAATATATAGAGGTTGCTCAAAGCTCCCAAAGTTTTCCTTGTATTTTATATTGGGAAAAAACAACTTTTCATAGAAATAAAATATTTAAAAATCAATATTTTTCTACCAGAAAACTCTGTTTATGTGCAGGAGAGTCCCAATAATAATACCCAATTGTTTATTTATCCATTTTTTCATTGCAACTATAATTTATAGGTCCGCCAAAAACCCCGAAAAATACAACGGGCGACCAATAAAAAATCGTTAGTATTAAAAAATGGTTAAATAAACAACTGGGTATTATTATTGAAAGTCTCTTGAAGAGTTTTCCGATCGAAAAATATCGACTTTCAAGAATTCTACACCATTTCTACGAAAAAATGTGTGTTCCCATATAAAAATATGTGCATGGAAAACTTTGAGCGCTTCGAACGACCTCTATATAATTTTTGATTTCACAATAAAAAAATAGGGGTATACTTCTTTTCGATATAGAACAATCCTAGGGGGTGGGAGCATTACAATTCCGACTTTACTTTTTTGGACCACCCTAGTGTACACCGTTACATAGCTTTCAAATTTGATACATTTTGGAAAACTGCTGAATTGCGGTAATTGTTACTTATATTGGGTCGTATGCATAAAACTTTAGCAAATGCTTTTTCTTAAAATTTCAGACCTTTTACTCAATTGGTTCAAATAAATTTAAGTGAAAGGTATGAAATTTTAATAAAAAGCAATTGCTTAGTTTTTTTGCGAGCGACAAGACGAAGTTCCACCTATCACACCATGGCACTTATTTATGCCACTGTTGACAGTGGTAATTTCGAAAAAAAAAAATAAAATTGCCTTTATTTGTGAACCAGTACTAACCTGGCAGCCTAGAAAGGTTGAAAAGGGTGAAAAAGGTACATGAAATATATCTAATGCAAAATCATTATTTCTCTGTTTTGATGAAAAAATACACTATTTTCAAATGATGTGGTTACCAACCACAAACCGTTAGCAGCTCAATCAAAAGTTAGAAGATTACTTTTTTGCAATAATCACTGCAAACAAAAATAGAAAAAGGATAACCACAAAAAGGAATGTTGAAAAAGAGTTGGACATATTCAACGGTGCGGCATAAATTAGCCCCTATTTGCACACGTGTGCATGCCTACCCTTTAGGGAAAACCATTGCTGTCGGGCTGCTAAAATGTTTACTGTTGAATAAAGCAGCAATATTTATTGAGAGGAGAAATGTATAAAATTTTAAAACAAATGAAGTGCACATATTCGACGAGCAATAAAATGTTATCGTAACCAACTGAAAGTAGCCATTTGTATCAAAAGACTACTGGTCTATGTACATATACACATATGTATATGTAAGCCTTACCTCATTCTAACTGAAAGCAATTGAGCGAAATCAGGCTCATAGATATGTAACCGTTGAAACACAATGCCGGCGAATGGCGAATTTTTTGCCACGAATGTTCGCTGTAAAAATTAAAACACATTGACGTATATGAGAACGCGGCTGATTTCATTGTCGTCGTAGTTGTGTTTTACAGAGCGGAATTTTTGGGCGAAAGTTGCTGCCGCCGTCGCTCTACTAGGCGTAAATTCGTCGTTCGCCGGTATTGTGCTTCAACGATAAGCATATGAAAAAGAGAATTTCACCATGTCTACGCTCACAGTTAAGCCAATTCAGAGAGATCTAAAATTTACTGTGATACATAGATATATACATGCTCGTATTTGTGCTCGAAACCTTCTACTTTCTGGAAAAGCATTGTCTCGCTGATTTGCTTACATTCAAATGTTTACAATTGTTATCATGATTTCCATCAATATTGCTAACATTCTCAATGTCATTTCATTTACATTGCTATCTTCACAGCTACCTAAAGTGATGACGACATTGTCATTGCCATTGCCAGTAGGTATATGTTGCAATTGTTTTGATGTAGACACCACATCAACAGCTCACCAAAGCTGTCAGCTTATGCTGCTGGGCATCAGTACACGTCATTCCCACTATGGCATTTACCGATGGCCGACAGGTGGACAGATATTTGCATTGTGTTGGTAAGTGCGAGGAGGCAAACGAAATGTGCATGCCTGCCATGTGCTGCTGCCATTGAAAGGTAAGCAAAGGAAGAAATTGTTAGAAGGGCGCTTATGTTTATAAACTACAATAAATTTTTAAGCAAAAAAACAAAACCGACTTCAATTCTCATATAAAAATTTTAAATTATCGTTAATTTCTTCCCTCATCCAATTATCGGATCTAAACAAAATTAGTATGGGACCACCTTCGAGGTATCACCTTTTCGATGAAGTAAGAATTATCGAAATCGTTTAACGATCCCACGTATTTCGAGACGGCGTTTTTTCTATGCAGCGGTGGACATTCCTCACCGTAACAGTTGTTCTTTTAAGGTAGTTCAAATTTGTCTCCATTCTTCGGCTATTTAAGCTAGATCGAGAAGTGATCTAAGTGACGTCTGTTTATAGCAACTTGATCGATTCGGTTTCTTCGTGGGGTAAGAATTCTCAGAGGTTGGGCCAAGCAAGATTCAAGCACTAATAGAAAAGATCCTTGGACAAACGTCCTTCTCTTCCGTCGGGGCGTGGGCGAAAATGAGCGAAATGTTGAAGAATATCGCTTCGATGCGAAACGCTTGTCCACCGGAGTGACAGTACTCGGCGGCGCAGTCTCTCTTCCACCTCAAATTCAGCAACGAATTTGTGCTCCTTTACATGGTAGCTATAACAGACGTCGCAAGGCCCTATGCATTTTTTTTTTGCCTTGTGACGTTCATCGAGTTTGTTTGATGGACATCTTTATTCTAGAACCATCGTTCTGGCTTGCTAATTCCAAATATGTCCTTAGTTCTTGAGCTCTTGTCAGTGGGGTATCCCGTAGTTTTATTCGTAAGTTTATCGTTAGTCACCATAGCCTTTTTAAAACTAAACAAGGTTTAAAAATTCGCAGAGCTTATGCAAATCTACACTAGGCGGCAAATGAAAGTGTACACTTTGTTCTAATATAATATTCACAATTATTTTCATGTAAAATTTTTTGCATTAATTATTTATGAAAACATAGTTCATTCTATGATATAAACCACGTCAATCAAACTTTCACACTTTATATGAAGTTCACAAAAATCCAAAAAATGTTCATCAAAATTTTCAACTGTTTACTCAGAATTTCTAGAAAATGCGGTATGCAGTTTTATAGCCCATTCAATTCTACTCTAATGAAGTGCAAGTTTCAAACGCCACAGAAATCCTGTTGATTTTTGCGAATTTTTTTTTGGTGACGAATTTAATATAAGCATGTATTTCTTATGAAATAAAAGGCGGGAGACCGTGCAAGGTTTTTTTGCACTTGTTATACATATAAAGAAAAAAAAAAAATTAAAAAGCAGACTCAAAAACAAAAATTCTCACAAATAATTTTCTAGAAATTCTGAACAAAAAATTTTAAATTTTTATCAAATTTTTTTGAACTTTTTTTAACTTTATATAAAGTGTGTAACTTTAATATATGTAAATGGTTTATATTATAGAATGAACTACGTATATTTTCATAAATAATTAATGCAAAAAAATTTCATTAAAATAATTGTGAATGTTATATTACAACAAGGTGTACACCTTCATTTGTCGCCTAGTGTATGTATGTACCTATGTACGTCCATATATCATTGCATCAACACTCGAGAGCTGAATGTATACGTTGAGATTTCGAACAGCCGCTCGAACGCTGATTGTTATTAAATGAATAAGGTGGCAGCATAAAATTTAAGTTCACTATCGTGGTGCGAAGCGTTGAAACAGAGTACTTAATAGTATGTATATGCAAATATTATGTATTGTACTATCGATAAAACTCACACATAATTTACAATATTTTTAAAGGCCCTGAGCATGATACGCATAACTACGAGGATCGGCGCGGCGCGGCGCGGTGTAAGCGGGATAAGTTGTAGAAATAGCGGAAGCAAGTTAAGAGCGAAATACACCACACAAGCGGTTTGACAAACCAAGCGAAATTTCCCTTTGCTTCAAGCCATTTGTGCTGTGTATGGGGGTGTTTGAAGGTTTGACGGCGGTTTGTCAAACCTTCAAACACCCCCATACACAGCACAAATGGCTTGAAGCAAAGGGAAATTTCGCTTGGTTTGTCAAACCGCTTGTGTGGTGTATTTCGCTCTTTATTTTGCGTAGCGGATGTCTTGATGCACATATCCATACATACAAACGCACAGTAGCACACGCGAACGTAGGTTCATATATATATATATATTAGACTGCATCACTCCCCATACAAAAAAAAAATTGGTACTATTTTCCATTGGAATTATAAAATCTATTATATTTTAAGACGTCTACCGAAATATTTCGAAAAAATATTAAGATTTAAGTGAGCTGGACCAATTTCAAAACTCCTCCAAACATGAAGTTTTTCATGAATAAAAATAGTTTCTTAATTTTTTTTTTTTTGAAAAAATCCCCTCAAATGACAAAACGGTTTAAGCTTAAAAAAATTGCATAAAAATATTTAAAAAAATTTAAAAAAAATTTGAACGGAATCGTAATGATGAGATTTTTGATGCTGTTTTTTAACTTTTTTCAAAGATTGGTATAAGAAAAACTTGAACAACTGAGCCTAAACCCTTCTGATTTAGACTTAAGAGGTGTCGGTGGAAAGGTATTTTCTCACCCTTTTTATTTCTTTGCTAATAAACTCATTAAATGAAATGATGAAAGAGAAAGGTAGAATGAACGAACGTCATTCAAAGTTGAATTAAGATATGCTGGTATTTGAAAAAAAAGGGACACGAATGACTTTTTTTGACAGAAATAAAAACATTGTGAAAATACCTTTCTACTGAGATCCCATAAGTCTAAATCAGAAAAGTTTTGGCCCAGTTATTCAAGTTTATCGTAAATCAATCTTTGAAAAAAGTAAAAAAGACAGCATCAAAAATCTCATTCTTACGATTCCGTTGAAAAGATGTTTTAAATATTTGTATGCAGATTTTTTAAGCTTAATCTGTTTTGTCATCTGAGGGACTTTTTTCAAAAAGTTCTTTACGGAACTATTTTTATTCATAAAAAAACTCCAGTTTTGGAGGTATTTTCAAATCGGTCCAGCTCACTTAAATCTTAATATTTTTTCCAAATATTTTGGTGAACGTGTTAAAATATAATAAATTTTGTAATGCCGGCGGAAAAACCGCAACTTTTTTGGTGATGCACTCTAATATATATATATATACATCATATATACGCCTGCATACGGGCCATAGGGTGATGGTGCGCATCAGAGCGCAATGGAATGTGACAAAAAAACTCACGCAACTATTCGTACAATGCCTTTGGAAATGTGATGATGCTACGCGTGTACATATGTATGTACACATATGTGCATGCCATGTAATAATGACTATGCTCTGCTTCTGCTGGCCTTATATATTTAACGAGTGTATATACACTCGTACCACTGCAGTAGCTTGTGTTCTATGCAAATCGTTTTATAATAGGTATACGCCAACACAGCACTTACTTCGGGCCTATTGTGTCAATGCCAATTCAACAACTCATTCCTCATTCCTCAAAAGAGTGTTAAAGGCGCGAAATATGAACTCATTGCAGCTATTTGTGGTTAGTGAAGCCACTACAAATTCATATAAAAAACATTCTGTGGAAGTGCAAGCGTAAAAAGTAGAGAGAGAATGAGGACATAAAATAGAACAAATTAAAGTTTTCCACTAAATATTTATTAGACAGAAATAATGTATGTACATACAGCAGTTCTATGACTTGAATGGCCATTTTCCCAGTGGTTAGTTAACAACTAGAAAAACAGCACTTTTTAACTATTGGTTAACTAATGGATGTACATTAGTTAACTGCGGTGAAACAATAGTCAAACAGATACTGTGAAATGTGAAAAAATGGTGGTTTAACATTAGCATATTAGTTAACTAATGACTGTGAAAATGGCCCGAAGTCAGCTCCCCCTAGTTCTTGTTTTGTCATAGATGAGGTTTCAAAACAAAAAGAAACAAAAACAAAAAACAGTTCTTCCGCAACGAATGTTAATGGCTTGGTCTACGCTATAGCAAAAATAAAAAATAAAGATATTTTTACGGATATTAATAAAGAAACAAGCTACCTATTATTTGTTTTGTAGTTATAGAGTTTTTACAAAACTTTAATAATAACTGAAGTAAGCAAATTGCAATTTTATTCAAAACACTGAATTTAATAAGCACCGAGACTAATTGATTGATGTGGTAGTTGGTTTTAAATTCTATTAGGTCATCACTGAATATTCTACTGACTTTTGTACAACACCAAATTTCAAAATAAAATGAGTTAAGGCCTTTTTAAATTGAGGTAAGGATATGTAATTTTTAAGCTCTCTTCGCCGTAGAACAGCATTAGGCAGTATTCGTAACCGATTTCCTGCCTTCACAGCACAGCCTTAAATATTTCAAAATGCTATGTACTGCTGCATGTGCAACAATTTCCTTCATTAAATTTATGAAATGCACATGCACTTCTCAACTGTTATGTAATAAAACTTTCTAAAGTGATCATTTGATGGCAGTTCAAAGTATGCTCGATGGTATGCTCAATATAGCAATGAACAATTTTTTGAATTTTCCATTTTTAAAACACCAATGGAAACCAATAACAAACGAAGCATCTCCTTTGTTTCTGATGCGCTGATTGCGCTAGCGATGCGTTTCGATAAATTTTCTGATACGTTTTGGAACAGTATACATCGTCACCATTTTGTAGTTCGGCGTTATGGAACATTATACTTTGTATGTATGCAAAGCAATTGACGTTTTGGAAGTCAGCCACACTCATATTTCAAAATGCTTCTCTCTTTTATAAAGCAATTGCATTTCTGACTAGTATATTTCAGGACGAATGGATAAGGATTGAGCGCAAAGATTATGTGAGCAAATCCAATTCTTGGCAGCAAATGTCAGTTACGCGGTTTGGTAGAATGACGATACGCGGTTTTGTACTTCAAACGACGATATGTATGTATGTTATATGGCAATAATTGATAACCATTGAAGGGGTTTTCCCAATGGTGTGAATGAAGTATAAATTTGCGCCTTAAACAAAAAGCTCGCAGACTTTTTATTTATGCACATATGTACATATTTGTAGGTATAATAAATTTCTGGTGTTATAATACCCGGGATCAAGTGAGACAGCTAAGCGAAGACGTAAGAGCATATTTTATGAACATTTTAAGGTATTATATAGTATGTACGTATTTTACTATAAACATATTGTATGCATATACCTACCTTTGAGTGCAGGTGTGGAAATGTGTCAAAACTCATGCAACGCTCGCAAACTAAAGCATTAATGTTGGCATTAACATAACAAAGTTAAAAGAGCTGCGAAGGAAACAAAAAGGGGAGCGTATAAAGTGCGAGGAAATTTATACGCATGAATCTTAACTTGGTGACAGCAGTCTACAAGAATTTTCGGGTAATTTTGTTATATTTTCTTGAAGTTAATTTTATTATCGTCATTCAGCAGCCTACATATATATGTACATATATGCGCATTAGAGGACTGCATGAATTAATTCAAACCGGCTTATGAATTATTCAAATAAAAAACGAATTAATGATTTTGGCTTCAAATTTTTTTGAGTTTGAGTGAATATCTGTTCTATAAATTATACATAAATTGAGATTAAATAAATGACAATTTTTTACATAAATATCCAAAAATATTTTTTCTATACATACTTAGAATTTTTCTATAAAATCTGAATAAAAAGTTGCAAATTAGTGTGCAAATTTTATGAATTTTTCTGAGTTTTGCACAAAGTTTAGAGATTTTGTTATTACGTTTTCTGGTGTAAAATGAACTATATTTTTATAAAAAATTATCGAAAATAAATTAGAGTAAACAACTTTGCATATATGGCGAAAAATTCACTGTGCCAATAATTTTGTTCGTCACTGTACGTATGTATGTATGTATTGCTGCGCGCCTATTACAATACAAACAACCTTGTTTGTAGAAAAACGCGTTTACAGAAAAGAGTTTGAATGATTTAAGTGTCTTCCATTCATTCATTTGACAGTACAAAATTAAAAAAAAATCTACATTCATAACTTACAAAATTCCAAACGCTATGTGAAGTAAAATATTCAAATCTACTGTACTCTGTTTCGCTAGAAGTTTGAATAAACTCATGCAGCCCTCTAATGAACATTAACGCTGAGCGGGTCTAGGAATGAAACGATACCATGCAGGTATCGTTACTTTGGCTTTGAAGTTGTATCGAAAGAAGGAAATGATACCCAAAACTAACGGATCTAAAGTATCGATACCTACATATATCGATACTATTGGCCATGAAGGAAGTCGAAACGATACAGATGAAATTTTACTAAGAAAAATTCACAAAAGTATTTCAGCAGCAAATTTGAGTAATTTTTCTATTTGACATAGACGTTTCTCCAGACTGGATGCCGTTTAAATTTATGCGTTAAAATATACTGGGCTGAACTATGTTGAATATATGTATAAGTTTTTTCTAAGAAAATTATATTTTTTTTTTGTAAATAACTGTTTCATTTTTGTTTCTTTTTTAAAAAATACGCCTAGTCTCCTTTACCTTCGGTACTGCCAGCAAATGGTTTTAGCTCGAATAATAATAGAGTAACTCTGTACACTTCCACTCGGCCCAACTCTCCGTATATCCCCAAGATATCTGCATATATTGGTTAGGTGTCTTACCGAAACCGCAACATACCAAATGTAAGCATTTCCAGGTCAAAACGAATAGGTCTTACCGATCGGGTTTCGATACGAGTATATTTTTTCGATACCTATTCAAAACTCTGTTCCAAAGTATCGATATTAAAAATACTTGTTATCGAACGACAAGTATCGAGTATGTACTTGTGTTTACTCGTATCGTTTCATCCCTACGCGCGTCAGCTTTATTGTTGGCAAATAAACAAGCGTATTTGAGTTACAACAAA
The DNA here is from genome assembly GCF_001687245.7 of Rhagoletis zephyria. Classification (NCBI taxonomy): domain Eukaryota; kingdom Metazoa; phylum Arthropoda; class Insecta; order Diptera; family Tephritidae; genus Rhagoletis; species Rhagoletis zephyria. The sequence continues at coordinate 17,001 of NW_016159809.1, read as the reverse complement.
ATTGAAGTACTCAAACGAATCGGTGAGATAACCAAACACGAGTCAATTTTTTTTTTCACTTCCATGCTCGAACCCTTTGACCTTCTTAATGACTGTACTCACAAATGAGGGTTGGCTTTGAAAGGGTTAAATCCTGGACACGTACAGTTTTGCAATTGCTAAATCTTGTTTCATTGTTGTTTTCAACAAGCCAAAAAATGTGATCACCCTTTCTATAGAAATTTACAAGCAGCGCGCTTATCTTTTGCCAAATAAATATCACAATTTCACTCAAACTTTAAGTAGTTCACATTTTTTATTATCGTTCTTAAGTTTTTTGTAAAGTATTTGTTATTGTTAGTTCTCAAAACTTCTGGCATCGATTGTCGTATGCCATTGTCGTTGCTACAAGCGTAATTGAATCAAAACGAAAATCGCATTTAACTAAGTAATAGCAATAAAAGCTTTCGTTTGCCTTGGCTTACAAAAAAATTTTTTTTTTTTTTACACATTTAAAGGCCAAAAACTTTTTCTCCTTGCTTTTCTCTGCTTGCAGAATTTTTTTTTGTCGCCTGCTCTTTATAGTCCATAAAATGGATTAATCCCTTAAGAAAAGTTGCTAAAGTTAGTACGCACTTGCGATTTTTGGGTCAGCGCCAAAGCAAACACACATAAATAAAATGGATGGCTCTATGTAAATGTTATAAAAAAAATGTACTACCAAGAGCTACTTATCCGCACTCATTTGTACATTTACGCCTTTCAATTTTCGTTTTTTTTCACAATTTTACAATTTATCACAGTTTATATTCTTTCTTTCGGCCGCTTATTTATTTTGAGTCTCTGTAAATTACTGCTACTTAAAGTAATGTCCTTAAATTACTTCACCCGAATGCAAGACGAAAACATTTATTGCCCATTTGGGAAGCAGGTAGCCAAAAGTGACCGATGACAATAGCGAATAAGTTTATTGTGAAGATAAGCGAGACTACATAATCGCTTTTTATTAAAAAAGAAAAAATCGTAAAATTTAAGCATTCTTATTTAAAACTTAATCTATTAATTCCGGGTATGCGACTTCTTTCATACTGAAATAATATCATCCCACTGATATCTCCCCGTCATCCCAATTGATACATAGGTAATTAATTACGGTTGTGGTGTATTCTTCAATCCTCCTTAGTAGAACAAAAGTCGGTTATAGTAGGGAGTATCCGCTTCGCTGATTCTCATATCCAAGCAGTATCTTGCCATCTCATCGGATATTTCGTTCTCTTCGATATTGGAGTGTCCAGAAACCCATCGTGACTCAGAGAAGCCAGCGATGCCGCACATTTCCAAGTTTCTGGCAGGCGATATGAGAAAGATCAAGGAAGTACAGACCCTATCCGACTCGTTTCCCATCTTTAAGCCATCGGTCGAAATCGAAATAATATCAGCGAAATAATATCATTTACTGACAGTAGGCCGGCTTTCCAATCTCTTCTATGAGGAGAGAATGAGGTGATTTGGTGCTTCATACGAAAATTCCTTAGGTATGTATATGCAAAGAACAAAAAAAAAAATAGTATGGTATTAACTATGGTCGGAAAAAAATTAAGATGCCATCTGGATTGCGTAAAAGAAACAGTTCAAATGGACTTCCTCAACCATTTTTCTGGCTTTTGTTAACTTCAAAAATTCCAGCAACACTATAATGAGTATACATACATATATCCATAGGTATTCAAGTCCCTACTAACTACTGTACATAGTGGTGTTTAGCTTGTCTTGCTGTCACGCTAAAGCTCTTATTTTAGCTTAACAAATTATTCTTGTCTCTGTCGCTGTCGGCTTCACCAGCGTCCTTGCTCAAGTCTAAGTGGATGGCCATAAGTGTGTGGAGTAAAAGTAGAAAATAAAACAGATATGTACGCGGATGAACAATGAAGAGTGCTAAGCTAATTCGAAAGTTCGTGGAATCCCTTGAGCTTTTTAAACTCATTTTGTTAAAATTTTCATTCTGTATAGTTTTTATTTGTTTTCTTGTAGCTTACAAAAATTTCACCCTTGGCTTAGAATATTTTTTTATACTTCTATTAAGTTCAATGTCAATTGTCTCCCATAAGCTACGAATTTGTATACATCAGTATTTGCTGTATGTGAAAATGCGAACATGAATTTCACTTTGTGGCAATTTTGAATTGAGTGGAATATGCCAAGCGCGAGGAATACCACAGTAATATTCTGGATAACATGATTCTTTCAAACTGTGTCATTTTTGGTTTTCCATGTTAGCGATTAGAAATTTTTTAAGAGAAATAGTATTTTGTAAAAAAACTTTAGAACTTTTCTGTAGACTGGTTTGTTATTTAATTCAACAGTTCCGCAATAGAAAGTAAAAAAAAAAAAAATCACAATAGGTACCCGGTACAAAAAACCGAAGAAAGAGGTTCAGATATGAATATCCAATCAATTTATATTTTCGTTTTATTTTAGGAAATTTCCTTTTGTTTTCTGTAGACTGTTTTATCATATTTTGTAACATAATTCAGCATGCAAACCATTCCATTAAGAAAAAAACTAAATTTTCTTCAAAATAGGTAGCCGGTACAAAAAATTGAGGAAACAAATAATAGCATGGAACAATTTGTAACACATACGTATAATTTCCTTCTCTGAGGATTAAAGTTCAGAATGTTTATTCCATATNACAGATAAATACGTAGTAAAAATTAAAAAAAAAATATTTTTCAAAATAAGTAACCGTTACGAAAACCCGAAGTTACAGATAATGGCTGCATTTCTTTATTCATTCTGAACGTTTGGAATAAACTTTTTTGTTTACTTATTCTTTAGAATGTACTTGATGATATGTTAACGTATATTTCAAACGTATTCTGTTTATTCCGACTGTGAAATGGGATTATCCGGAATGTATAAAGAAACGCAGCCAATATCATGGAGCGATTTGCATCACTGATAAATGCTTCCTCTAAGGATTAAAGTTTAGAAACTGATACATAACACGCAATGCATATCTTTTTTTCTGTAGACTGTTTTATCCATGTTTTGTAACATGTCAACAATAGTTATGCCTTATTTTTCCTACATAGTAAAAGTAAAAAATGCGGTTTTTTCAAAATAGGTAACCGGTACAAAAACGATTTCTTTTACATCCATAGTAAAAATAAAAACCCCGTTTTTTTCAAAACGGGTAACCGATACAAAAAACCGATTTCGCTTTTGAAATTATTGTGATGTTATCCTTTTCGGAGTAAAGTTTCAAAAAATTTTGGCCACTCTTTCTATTTTTGGCTGCGGTTTCTATGCAGTCGGTGTACTGTGAAACGTGATAAAGTTCGAAACGAAAATATCAGCTCAATTTAACAAAGAATGAAAGAAAGAAGAATTTAAAGTCTGAATTAAACAACAAGAATCGCACTCTACAGCCTCGATTTCTTCATTTTGAAGCATAAAACTTGATAACAAAAAAATTTGCAATATGAGCTTGCTTTAGGAGAAGGTCAATGGCCAATGGCCAATGGAAGAAAAATGACCAAAAAAGAAAATGACAGAAAATAGTAAACCCACCTAAACTGTGAGCATTCACATTGCCGGTACGACCACAATTTATTTGCAAATCATTTAAATATTTTCGCTGGCCATAAATAATCTCAAGCGCAGCGTAGTATGACATTATACCACCACAATCGATGTGGATTAAAGCGGGAAAGTAATAGCGCAAAACGCATTTATATCTTTACAGCTTGAAACTGTTTTTGCTATTCCACTGCTTAGTGTCACCTTGCCTGTTTGCTTTAACATAGCCATGACGCTCTCGAATTTTCCAGCCGCCACTAACTCCTTCGCAAACACTTCTAGCAGCACTGTCGCTATCCGCCCACAAGTGAGTGAGCCTCACTGGCTACTCTACCACGTTGTCAGTGAGTAACGTGTCGCAGGATAAATTACGAGTGTAACTACGAGTTACTACGCTTCACACTTCGTCTCTTGCTCTGCGCACTAATTCATGTTTATTCTTCTTTACTACTAGTTCTGCCGGCAGTGTGCTGCTTGAGGCGACACACCTCCGCACACATATGTACATACATACAGATATACGCACAAAAGTGACAGTAAAAATTTCGTTCATACATTCATTTGTATTTTTTCAATTTCATTTTTTCATTCCTTTGTAACGTTTGTTAGTTTCAGCTTTGCTTTAATATGTACAGCCATATTTCTTTTATGATTCGTGCAGATACATATATAAAGGATTTGCTGCAGCTGGCCATTAACCCAGTGGGGCTTTTGGGGCTTTTCATTTCATCTCTTTGCATTACTGATTTCCCTTATTTGGCTTTGGTTTTCTGCTTTCCCAACCCTTCCTCCGTTTTACTCCGCTTACTACATTTTTGTTTTTAAGTAGTTGCCACACTTTAGTGTTGCACTTTTAACTGCGCCTCATAAAGTAGTTGATGTTGATATTAAAACGCACTTTCAATGCACGCATAAAGGAAAAGTTATTCACATTTGGTTTCTTACTTACTGGCTTACCTGCAACTATCATTCTTGCATATACCTTAAGACATCGTTGGTAGAATTCGCACAATCGCAGGCAAGCTGTCCACAAGCGCACATAATTCTTAGTTAATACTCTGCGATGCAACTCTGCGCCGCTTTATTACTTTTGTAAACGACGGATCTGCAATCGTAAATTTTCCTTCTTCTTAACACTCTCGTTCATATATCTGCATTTGTTTAATGCACTCTCGTAGTGGGTAACCGCAAAAACTTTAGCACCGCAAGCATTACTCCTCCCATTCATAACTCTAAAAGTGCGTATAAACTTTTTTTAATGCTTACCGCCAGCTCACTTGGCTGGCTGATAAACCAATTGGCTGTTTGTATTCTTAAAGTGGGATTTCAGTTTTAGGTTTAGTACTTTTATTTGCAATAAAAACTATGCGGGAATGATTTTGTTCCACTTAACATTTAAATAATCATCTATGAATTCAAAAATATTTGGTGATTAATTTTTAATTTGGCGCTATAAATTCGAAATAAATTGTCCTTGTTACGATATTAAGGGTTTGATGCTAATCGACTACGCCAGCGTTCGAAGTTTTCCGTATTTTTTTTCCAACGCAACAGCCATTGACTATATTTCAGCGTTGTTATTGTAGATAAAAAACAAAGAAAGGAATAATATACATAGATACTCAGGAGAGGTCAGGAGACAGAACTATTTACATATTATCTATTTATTAATACTAGTGTTAGGAAGAATCGAGTAATTTTGAGGATCGAATTCTTTGGTAACGATACTTTTAAGGATCGGGTATTTATAAGAGTACCGAATACTTTCCTTCAAAGTAGACATGGTAACATTACAATGCTTAGTCTAGAAATCTCAAACGCTGGCAGCATTTTATTCAAATTAATCCGAATTTACGTCAAATGAATGGTTAACTGTACTGAGTACAAATATTGTCCTTGAAAATTATTGAGACCTGAAATTCAATACAAGCATTTCTGAATACCGGTAATTGTTAATAGATCTTAGTATTTTTAAGTATTCGACACTTAATACTGAATCGAACCTGAGATGATTGGAGCAGTGTATTTTTGAGTACTTTCGACTTCTTTTCTGAGTACTGGGTACTTTGGAGTACTCAGTGTCGATGCTTTACAAAATTTGGTACTCTCGATCCTTTTGAGAATCAATTTCTGACTACATTTGGTATCGATAATGCCCAACACTAATTAATACACTAGCATAAATTTTTTCCGCCTTCGTTTGGCGATTATTGAAAAGCATAAACACCGTTGGAAAGGTAGATGAGGCGAGTTATTATGATTTTAAAATTACGGTTAAAATCGTCGTTAAAAAATTTCCGTATTTGTGTATATTTTTTCTTGCAACCTGTTCAATTTGAGTTTTTTGTTTTACTTTGTATTTGNGAAACACCGTTGGAAAGGTAGATGAGGCGAGTTATTATGATTTTAAAATTACGGTTAAAATCGTCGTTAAAAAATTTCCGTATTTGTGTATAGTTTTTCTTGCAACCTGTTCAATTTGAGTTTTTTGTTTTACTTTGTATTTGAAATAGAACTTTGTAATAAAGATAAATGTGATGATGAAGAAATAAATGATGCTGATTGAGACAAAAAAGTGAAGCCAAAATTTAGGATAAAGACTAAAAGGAAAACAATGAGAATTACATAAGAATTAGGGTAACTGGAAGGGCAACCAACATTTTTTGAAATTTTTCGATAGGAATCGAAATTTATAATTATCGGCATTGATCGGGTTGTCCATTTTTATTAAGTTATCGCAACGTATCGAATTATTCTAACTGATCAACGTTTATTAAGTTGCCGAAATTTGCCGATAGATCAAGCTATAAAAATTTATGGAACTATCGAAATTTCTCAAGTTAAAGAAATTTATCAAGTCATCCATATTTATTGAATTATCATTACTTATAGAGTTAAGGAAATTTATCAAGTAACCGTAATGCATCGAGTTCTTTCATCTTATCGATATTTATTGATTTACTGAAATTTGTCGATTATCGAATCGAAGTTTTAAAAAAATTTTAAATCTATCGAGTTATCGTAATCTATCGATTTTTTTCGTGTTATCAGTGTGAATCTAAAGAGTTAACGAAATTAGTCGATAGCTTACGGAAAATATGGAGCTATCAAAATTAACCGAGTTATCGAAACTTATAGAGGTATCCAAAGTTTATCGATTTATATCGAGATATATACATTTTTGAGTTATCGAAATTTATCGAGCACTCGAAACGCATAGTTATAGAAATATATGGAAATAATTCGAGTCATCGACTTTTAGTGTTTTTTTCTTATTAATCGAATTATCGATATATATCAAATTATCGAAATTTATCGACTAGCTGGACAATTTAAATATGTAAAAAAAGTTTGCCTCATTTTAGTTCCAAAGTAGGAGATTTTCCGATAAGTAATTTTGTAAGTGCTAAATTAGAAAACTTCTCCAAGGCTCCAAAAAACTAGATAAACGGTCAAATTTCGACAGTAGCTGGCACTCCTAGTATGAGTAATTCATTAAACATGAAATTTGAACGGCTCACATTTAAAACGCACGGTGTTTGTAATTAGTCGCCAAACCATTACCAGAAGCCTATTCGCTTACTTGGTTATGGCAACTGTCTGATTGCACCAAAATTAAAAATATGCCCTGTGAAACATAATTGTGCAACTCTACACCTTTTCCAACAGTATTTCAGAAAAACACAAATGTATTTCAGAAAAGGCCAAATGTATTTCAGAAAACCTCAAACGTATTTCAGAAAATCTCAAATGTATTTCAGAAAAAACCCAAATGTATTTCAGAAAAGCTCAAATGTATTTCAGAAAAACACAAATGTATTTCAGAAAACCTCAAATGTATTTCAGAAAAGCGCAAATGTATTTCAGAAAAACACAAATGTATTTCAGAAAAACGCAATTGTATTTCAGAAAAGGCCAAATGTATTTCAGAAAAGCTCAAATGTATTTCAGAAAAACGCAAATGTATTTCAGAAAACCTCAAATGTATTTCAGAAAAGCGCAAATGTATTTCAGAAAACCTCAAATGTATTTCAGAAAAGCTCAAATGTATTTCAGAAAAACGCAAATGTATTTCAGAAAACCTCAAATGTATTTCAGAAAAGCGCAAATGTATTTCAGAAAACCTCAAATGTATTTCAGAAAAACGCAAATGTATTTCAGAAAAATATTTTTAGAATACAGCTATGCTTTTCTGAAATACATTTGCGCTTTTCTGAAATACATTTGCGGTTTTCTGAAATACGTTTGGCCTTTTCTGAAATACATTTGTATTTTTCTGAAATACTGTTGGAAAAGGTGTAGTTCATATCCACAAAAGTGACATGAAACCAAATATTTCACCAAAAATCGATTAAACTATTTGAGAGTGTATGAACTTTGAACACACACCCGACGGTAATCCATGTAAATAGTATTGTTTATAGAAAAAAATATTAAAATTTTTCAAGGGAAAAATTCCATAATTTATCCTGTCCATAGCGCCACCTTTATGCTAAAACTCAATAACACATCAATCAAGCTGCAAATTTCTCGTTTATAAATTAAAAATTATAAAATCAGATTGCACGCATATAACGTATGTATGTCTGTACAACAGAAATACAACACATAAAAACATATACATATGCGTAAATTAACGCTGCGAATAAAAATTACAAGCATAAAACCTCTTTCCACTGAATAATAAAATCAAAAGAACATTAAAATAATATTTTTGTTGCGATAAGTGTTAAAGCACATAATGTTTTATGTAAATATTTTTTTAGTCGAGAGGATAAGAGAAAAATAGAAGCGTACAAATTAATTATTTTAAAGTGAGAAACTAATCTATAAAAACAAATCCAATAAAAAAATGCGAATTGCAACGAAAAAAAGGTAAGTGTTTAAGCGACTTATGCATTTCCCGCAGCTAGAGCACGACTCCTCCAGTGGAGTCCCCCAATTAATATATATGGTCACCTTTAAACCTGGTCTCCCGCTCTCCCTCAGCTAAACAGGTAAGAATAAAAAAACATGTAAAATATTTCACGCAGTAAATAAAACAGATAATTCAATCAGTGCCGCGCACTGTCACTAACTATGACCCGCTGTTTCAACAACTATTTACCCGATAGCCGCAATTTGTGCAGTTAAAGCATGAAAATGCATAAAGCTTGTCAAACGTCAACACACCGAAGTTTCGCATATACATACATACATATATGCACACACATGCAGTATTATTTGAGTCGTGCATATCCCGCAGGAAAACTTCGAACTAGCGAAGCAAATTTCTGGTACAGTTTCATATCTTTATCGCCAAAAATGAACACAGTTCGATAGCAGCGAAATGAGGTATTTTTACAAAGCCGTTTTATTGTACTTTTTAAAACTACATTTCGCTAGCTAAGTGTGAAAAGTTTGTAAGTCCACATATTTTTAAATAAATATATTTTGATGCAAGAAGTAGGAACAGTTTAACCCATCGTTTTCTAAAAAAAAATGGCATGACCTACTTTATTTCTAACCGCCTCTTTTTAGTGAAATTGAAATTTGCAAAGACCAAAAAATGCGAATAATCTCAAAGAATAAAAAACTTTTCCCCAAATTTGCACATTATCAGACTAAAATTGAAGGGGCTAAAAACCTTTGTACTCAAAAAAATTCTAACACTTCCGAGAAAAAAGTTTGCACATATTTATGTGAATATTTGTTGCACCTTTTTGTAGCTTTCTACAAATTATGAAACTTGGGTTTATATGCGGTTTGTTAGAGAAAGAACTGTATTTTAATTGAAAATTCTTAAAAATTAATAAATAAACATAAGTGGCACACAGTATCACTTTGAAATGGCGTGCTATAGATATGACCGATACTGTATATAAAAACAAAATACAGCGGGGGCCAATCGACAATTCGTAGGGCAACGCAATGCTAAATTGAATTAACGCATGCTAGTAATAGTGCTAAATAATCTAGTTCCGAATTAGTTCGGCACTAGTGCATTTCCGCACAGGGTATTTACAAATACATATGTGTCAGTATGTAGTTAGCTTTTGCTATTAGTATTCTTTATAATTCCCCTTTTCACTACAATTTTCACACAACTCTTCTATGTTGATTTATACTCGTATTAATTTACATATTTTGTTTATTTCCTTTTTCCACAAAACGCTTCGTCATTCGTTAGCGCGCTGACATGCTCTGTTCAATATCGAATGCGTGCGTCATGACGTATGAGTAACATTAATTAACCAGCTGCGGTGTCGTTATGTAAATACTACTGCTTGGGTGGGTGGTGTAATGAAAAGGCGGAAATAGGAAAAAAAAAACAGCAGCAAAAGCATGCGGCACAACGGCAAAGTGAGCAATATAACAACTACATAAAAGTAAAAGAAATTTGTGAAAAGCACATTTACTCGGAAAAAGCTAACATTTTGTAAAATATAAGCGATGGCATAAAAAAGCTGGTAACGAATAAATTTATTTACAAACTGGCTTGAAATTTATGTGTAGTGAACGCTCTGCCTTCAGTATTGTTTCCGTGAATACAAGCAATGCGAAAAAAAGTATTTTGTTGAAAATTTATGAACTGACACCAAAGTGAAGTAGATCAGTGTTGTTGCGCTGTTGCAGCTGTAGATATTATGTTGGTAGAACCGCTAGGTTCGAATAGTAGCTAACACATTTATCTAGTAACCCCTAGTTTTTGCTATGCCTGTTTCAGATTAGTGATGTTCGAATTTATTTTCTGTTTCTTGGCGTTCAGCTGCCTGCTGCCTTATAAAATACGTTCGAGTGAACTCCTCATCATATTAGAGGAAGAGTCTCTCGACGTGGCGCCAGTTCAGGAACCATGGCTCTCGTCGGGAGGAAAGGTCTCTGGAGCTGTGTGAGCTGTGAGGGCAGGGTGAGAGCAGCAGTCTTGGCAAGGAATAACTTGTACTCTTACTCTTCATCTAAATATAGTTCCAAGGACTTGGCAGTTGTGGCCATACAGAGAGATGGAGATGAGGTCGTAGTCCTGGGGTCCTGATACATGGCGCATAACAGGGACATCCCACTAAGAGAGTTAAGAAGGTTGGTGGTGGAAGAGAAGCCCATAGGCCGATACGCCGTCATAGGCGCGGATGCGAATGCACATTATTCGTTTTGGGGGTACAATGAAATGAATGAACGAGGTAAGTTTCTTCTTTGTTGCGTACAGCGACAGGTCCTGCATCGCTTTACTATCGCTGCTAGAAAATCCCTGAATGATAACTCTTTCAGGAACTCCAGAGAATTCGGGTCGGAGATCTTCCTGGACATAGCGGGGGCCTTCAACAATGTCTTTAAGCCATTTTAGATAGATTTAGTGAAATAGGAGTTCATTGCGTAATTTTGAGCTGAACAAACAGTATGTTGAGCTGCAGAAGTGTTTCGGCACAGTAAGGTAAGCATGAGACCACCAAACCGGTTTACAGAGGTACGCCGCAAGTGGGCATATTATCACCGCTACTTTGGTTGCTGTTGGTGAACAGGATACTTAAGAAAATGGAATACGATTCTTATGGCATATGCGGATTATATTTCCGTTATAAGCGTAAGCGGTAAGTGTCTGCCCGCACTCAGCTCTCTTATGAGTCAAGCAGTACGGGCGATACATCTCTGGGAAAACGATGTGGGGCTAACTCCAGAAATACGGTTCTGGTACTCTTCACCAGGAAATACAAGGTTCTGAACTGGTCTAAGCCTAAGCTGGATGGGGTGACCCTCCAACTGAAGCAAAGCATCAAGTATCTCGGAATAACACTCGATAGCAAGCTGTCGTGGCGTCTCAATGTGGAGGAGAGGGCGAAGAAGGTCTAAACGACTTCTCTTAAAACAAGACGAGGATTTTGATTCGTAATATTTGGATAGTAATTATATTGGGGCTCAGTTTTGTAACACTAAAGATATTAGAAATTATTCACACACAGGGCGAGATACTAATGACGTATTTTTCCAAAAGCGTGTTAGAAGGGCATTGGACTGATGAAAGTGGTTGATTTTCCTTTCTTTGCTTGTTTATCGGCAAAATCAATGAGTCCGCGAATCCAGAGAACCTAAACTCGATTATTCAGGCTAAGAGTATTCGGCTTAACAAGACACTTCAGCACCAGTTTAAATACTGCTGAAAAGATATGATATAGCCGCTTCCATGTCATTGAAGATCGCAGTTTTCTTATTCTGGTAGTTTCACTTGATATTGAAGTGCGCGCATATTCCTATATCGTATGTTTCAGTTTGGAAAATTAATATATGTCTGGAAAACTAAAATATATCGAGTATATAATTCTCCCCCTTCAGTCAATGAGCCACCGGAGTGCACCAGGTTATCATGCTTAGGTTCATCCGATATCAATACCTGCCTTTTTTTAATAAGCGCAATTTCAGGGCACTGTTTCCTCAGAATATCGATCCCCTTCGACTAAGAACCAAGTGTTACGCGATGTTGTTACCAGTCATCCTTAGGAGAGCTCTCTTTGTCTGACTCTGGATATGAATATGTAAAGGAGTAGGATGTAGCTGAAAATCCAAGGATGTACGTTTAGGTAACAGCACAAGTTTCAACAGACCAACAGATGCCACTTCAAGTTTTAAAAGCTACGATAGTATTGTTATAAAGGTGTATAAAATAAACAATAGCACACGAAAATAAAAAGCCATGTAAAAGTAATAGTAAATAAAATATCAAAAAAAGCAGCATTAAGTGGGGTCGTCAGACGCCAAGTGCGATGAGAAGCACCAATAGAGATGACAGAGTGCGACCGCCACTTTTAGGCTGTAAAACTGCACTACACAAAGTGCCGCTGTAGGCCCTCCGGTTGGTCATTTTGGGCCGACCACAAACGAGATGCACTCAAGAGCCTACTCGCGTTGACATTTGGAACAACAACTCGTGTCTGTATTGTTTGAGCGATTAACAGATTGCACCGCTTTTGTATTGTTAACGAGAAATGCGCCAAGAAAGGGAAAGACTGAAGTAAACGACTACTTGTTTGACATTTCTAGCAGCTGGCTAACAAACACGATAAAATTGCGCTTAAAACGAAGCACCAAAGATAAACAGCAGAGCAAAAAATTTAAAAGTAAAACAAAATTGAGTTGAAAGGAAAAAAAATATCGAAAACAAGCAAAATTTCCACTTTATTCGCCAGGCATAAACAAAAGCACAACTGGCATACAGCAAACGCCAACGTGCCACACAGGGAGGATAAAGTGCTGTAGCGTCGCCACAAAATGCGATAGCCACAGTACTAAAATGCAGCTGGCTGCTGGTGTTGTCGCTGGCGTTGTTTTTAGCGCTACTACTACTCCTTACGCTCATTAACTTTTTTCTCGCTGTTTCTGCATTTTTATTTTTGCTGCTGTTTTTTATTTAACTTCTGAAATCTTTGCTTGCTATCTGCGCGAAGCTGCCGCGGCTATTGCAAAATTCATAATGGCAAGTTAAAAAACAAAAAAACGAAAAACTCCAACTTTACTGCCATATTTGAGAACTTCAGCGCAATAAGAATACGAGTGACTTAAAAGTAGTTGTAAAAGGTTGGAGGAAGTTGCTATTTTGCATTTATAAACAATTGAATATTCGCATTTCAAAGGCTGAAGAAGAAGAATAACACAAAAAACAATTGGTCAATTCGTAGTAACTCAGTTGGTTTTCCTGGTCTTTTGCGTTTGCTCGAAAATAGTTTAAAAATATTAATGGCCACTCAGAAAGCACCAATTAGCATTTTAAAAATTTTTGAAGTTTTAGTCATCAACTCACATTCAACTTCTGAAAGTGACATAAAAAACGCTGAGGCACGCAAACTTAATTTTGAGTCGTAGACTACGGATGTGTGTGCCGTTCTTCTAGATCAGGTCATTTTCCCAAGATATATTCATTTTAAGTTTTCATTGCAAATGAAAAAGAAACGGGACCGAAAACAATTTTGCAAATTTTTTCCACAACAGCTTACAGAACTTAGAGCCTTCTTAAATGATCCTAGATGTAGTATTAGCCCTGAAACAGTATCCTTATAGTAACATAACGAGCTTGTAGGATAATTATCTCGAGATTTTTACCCCGTAAAATTTGCACTTCGGCTTAGAAGACGCTTGCCTCATTCTTTAGGCGGAGAGACGAGGATACGCCACTTGTTCCTTATTTTTTTACTTTAAAAATATGTTAGGTTTGCCGGCCCTTGGATCTTGGACTAAGAGTGTTTATTTGATTAATGTTCTTGGAAAAAACACGATTGTCTTTGCAAATCTTTGCGATTTTGCAAATCTCTTAAAATATGGCAAACTTTGTAAATCGTTTTGGAAAGGAGTAACTGTTTTAAGTGAGACAACCTAATGTAAATAAGTATTGATAAATGCGATAAATACATCAATATGGAAGTAAAGTTACAGAATCCATGCATATAACTATTATTGGCATTAATATATGTGATATGTGGTGTACGCTTGCTTAGGTGCACAAACACGAAGGGGCATATAAATATTGCATTTACGAAAATATAAATAGCATCGACACAAGTTTATATAGTATTTGCACGTATGTAATATGTAGACATACACGTGTATGCATGTTCGTATACCATATTTCGTTATATTTTACCATGCAGCTTTAATTACACGTAATTTATGACCACATCGTTTATCGGCTGCACAGGCAATATGTATGTATGTATGTATGAAATAACAAAAACAATATCGATAATTGCAACAAAAACTGCAAGCACACAAATACATATACATAGCCCATTCATGTGCTTACTGTTCCGCTCAAAAGTATTGGCACAGTAAATTTTTGGCAATGCATGCAACATTTTTTATTTAAATCTATACTACAATGAAAAACATAAAAACCAAATTTCTAAAATAAATATTTTTTTATTTATTCTTTTTGATTTTGTATGCACTTATGTGTGCATATGTAGACATGATATGCAATATGCATACACGCATTATGTATCTGAAAATGGATTTTCGTAGCCCAGTAAAATGTTTTATAATGAAATTGCGGAAAAAATGCGTTGACATATTAAAATAAATAAAAATTATGCATCCATTGTGAAAAATGCTATGTGCCAATAATTTTGTGCGGCACTGTACATATGTATGTATTTAAAAATAATGAGTATATTGTACTGACTCTAATTAAATCGTTCCCAGAGCATCCGGTTGGAATTCGAATCAGACAAGCAGCGTAGCGGCGGATATCGGCAAATGGCTGCAGTACAATGGATATGTATGTATGTATTCATACATATTGGTATGTCCGTATTAGCCATTATCGCATGGCTTATTACATTTTCACAAAACCGCTTTTTAATTTTGAAAATGCATTTTCTCTATAGCTTTTTATTTATGTTGCTAACTGAATTGTAGGCAGTCAATTTGCGTTGGTTTTTGCTTTAATTTTCTTCTAATTAATTTATGCCATCTAGAATTGTTGACAGCCCAAAGAGGCAGCAAAACAACCTGCTGTCAGCGATAGTTCGTCGCCTGTAATGTTAATAAATGCACGTTGACACATATGTACATACCTTTACCTTAAAGCACAAAGGCCCTAACCAAAACCTTTTTCGAAAATGCGTTTTTCACAGATTTTGGTAGGATATATTAAAATACACCTTTAATAAAAAATTCTATAGTATTAGTACCAAGAGCAACGGATATAATTTGTATGTGTTTTGTTAGTTAGGACCTTTGTGAATTAAGGGGACGATATGTATTCACATCATATAGTATTTAATACTTTTATATTGGCAGTAACCTATCTGCGCAATGTGTTTGGATTCAGCAATCAAAGTGAGATAGTTTAGAGTCAAATGTACGTTTTGCGCATGCGCAGGTTTTCCATATATTAGTGACTGTGAATACCCAGCCAGTAAAGAAACGTACATTTTACGAACATTATGTTTTACGAGGGATTATCGAGCGGCGATAAGTTAGACAAAAGCTCGTAAACGATAAAACAAAAAAAAAGTAAGAGAAAGAGGCTTGTAGTAATTTGTCAGCACAATAAAAAATTTTCATTATGTTGGAAATTTTTCTTGAACCACAATATTTTATAATATATAATATTCGCAAACGAATGCTTTTTCGATCCGTTTACGACTGTTCGTAGGCGCTCGACAATTTCAAGCGAAAAAGTACTCGAAAACAAATCGTAAACGGCTATAATAAACAACTTTTTAGCCAGTTTTTCTTCGAGAAAATATCCAGTTACGAGCTGGTTTACGATGATTTTGCAGGCTGGGTATATTTGACAAATACATTCAGGCGTGTCGTGAAACTCAGTAGCGTTTGAAAATAAATTTGAAGGAGATTGTTTTACGCTGGGGTGCCTATACCCTTTTGTTGACGAAGTTTACTTATACAAACTTAAACTTTACGATTTAAGTATTAGGTCCTTATTCATAAAAAATAAAGTAGCTTTAAAAAAGGTTTATAAATTGAAAAATGAATGAAATGAATGAATGAACTGAAAAATGAATGCGATTTGTTTTGAATTCAAGTCTAATTTTTTCCTATATATCTGTACTGTAATCTTTGCTACTTTTTAATTTTTTATAATGCCTTGCAGCGAATGAGAAGTCCAAAACCTTATCTTGAAAAAACCTAAGGTAAAGTAAATTTGAGTTGTGTCACTTTTAAAGATCGTGCGCGATATATTGAACTAATAATACGCCTTCAGTTTCAGGTAATTTGTTGTTGTTATTTTTCTAATTTTTTCTGTTGCTGGCATTGTCGCAACCATTTCTGGCCTTACCGTCTGTCAACCGTCAACTGCCAATCGACAGCCTTCCTCCTAGCTCATTTGCTATTTGCCATTATACTCATATTTAGCTGTTTGGTCGTTGGCTTAGCCAAAGTGCCAGCAGCATTTAACCAACAGTCAATCCTTCAACTGGCACATTTTCCTACACTCAGCTTGCTTGTAGCTGCTCACCGCATGCTGTGCGAATATTTTAGATGTACATATGTAGGTATAAATCTCTAAAGTGTGATGGTGGTAGGCATTATGGATGGCTGCTGATGGTTGTAGATGAATGCGTGAAAACTGTAGCTGTTATTCTTCGGAAGGGGCCTATGTTGGTCACCGCCAGTCAGAAACACACATTTGCTAATTTTTCATTGAATTAAATTTGCTTGCTGTCAACGAAGTGAGGTAGCTCGGCGGCATGGATGTGTGTACAAATATACAAGTATGCACATACATATAGCTCACCACATATACATACATACGTACAGTGACATGGGTTAGTTTTTTTAAAGTGCTCATAAAAATAAAGCGCCATACGTTTTTTCATTTTAAATCTCATAGAAGTCTTATAATGACTTGTGCTAAAATTTTCAAATCAAATTTGAATTGTAAAATTTGTATGGGTCTAGGAAAAATTATTATACCCGAGCGCACTTGTGCACAAGGGTATATTAATTTTG
>NW_016159808.1:75012-76422 GCF_001687245.7 Rhagoletis zephyria | reverse complement strand
AGAGTATATTCGATTAAGAATGTCCACGATTTAGCTTTCCCTGATTCCATGTATACACATTTGATGTTGCCTTTTTTTGCCTTTTTTAAGATATTTGCCTTTTTTTTGCCTTTTTTAAGATATTTGCCTTTTTTTGCCTTTTCTACCTTTAAAAAAGTGATTATAGCATTTACAATTTTTTTTTAAGATTAAAAAATATACACATGCCCATGCGGCTTATAGAAGCGCAGGGACCTCTTGCCAAATTGGTGTTGGAAAAATTCAAAGCCGTTTTCTCAACTAACGTAGGCTTGAAGACAATAAGGGGTGTGTATATCTCTTTAGCAGAAAATAAGGCAATTTCCATAAAATCCGTTCCCTGGTGATAACATAGTCTGGGCGTGGTCTCGAATGAGGTATACCCTTAGCGGACAGGATGACGAGTCGTGCATAACATCTGTGGAAGATTTCCCCTCCGTTGAAAAACACAAGAAAAAAACACCGATAGGTACATTTAGGAAACAATAACGACATTTAACAATTGTTTGAAAACTAATTGAAGGGCATCTGTTGTATATTTGGAGTGTTTTAAATCCGCTAATTTCGAATATGTTTTTAATTTTCTAATTGTGTATTATGCAGTTGCAAATATTTTCGATTTTTGTTTTTCAGTAAACTAAATTAAAGTTTCCAATTGTACCTCATTTTGATAATTAGAGCAAGAAATAGTGAACTTTTCAGGAATTTTACTAACCCAACTTGACTTTTTTATAGCTATTTGCCACGCAATAGTTATTTTTTTTTTATTTTTAAGTCTATTTATTCTATTTAATTCAGTTTTAAGTATAATCAAATTAAGCTGTGAAACAAAGTTTTGTATTTTCGCTATAGAAGATAGACAGCCTGATTCTTTACCTGTCCAATTCTTGTTACTTTTATTTCGACCTTAAGTAGACGGAACGACGCCCATTTCCCAAAAATTTAATAGGTCTACATATAATTTCTTGCCATAAGGCGGTTCGAAATATAAATTTTGGACATTTTAGCATTTGTAGTTGGTTAAATAACTCAGCTTTTGCATTTTAGCAAACTACCGTTATATCTGAGGTGGGCGTGACAGTACCTCTAAATGATCTTTGTCATTAATACATATATGTATCTTCAATAGGTGACAGGTAATAAGGTCAATGGAAATAAGGTCAATTGACTTTATTTCCCACCCGGGTGCGAAATAAAGTCAATTGACATTATTACCTTTTCAAAAGCGAAATAAAGTCAACAAAAATTTGGAAATAAAGTCATTGAGGCTATTTCCTCATTCAAATGGAAATAGCGTCAACAATGCTTAAAGTATGTCGATTCATAGAAAAAAATGTTGTTCTTACAATAAACATTGCCCCGTAAGTGTTGTTTTTTAATAGATGAAAAAGG
>NW_016159808.1:55524-73591 GCF_001687245.7 Rhagoletis zephyria | reverse complement strand
CTGACATTATTTTATGTTACTTACCGGAATTCGGACTAGAGTCTATAACAAGGGCTATATCTATCAATATTTTGTGTGAAGGATGGGTTCACGTGAAATAAGATATACATGAGTTGTTTGAAGAAAAATTTATTCATTTATTGATAAAATATGCTCAAATTGGCGACCTTCTACTCTAATATAAGCTCGGCACTTTTAAAAAAAAGACGCTTTTAGAGATCTTAAACTCAATTGGGCTATCTCAGCAGCAGCTCCATTTATTTGTTACCGTAAATGCTCTTCGTGTTGAATTGTTTTTGAATAAATTTTGTCCTTAAGACAGCCGCAGTAGAAAAAATCTAATGATTCAGGTCTGGCGATCGAGCGGGCCACGTGATTGGCCTACCTACCTTCCCCTAAAGTTTGGCACGTTACTTCTGGGACACCCTGTATGTTCTTTTTTTATTTTTTATTTGTTAACTAGTTTTATAGACGTTTGTTTTGGTTTATGAATACATAGATTAATAACCTCTAAAAATAAAATAAACAGAAAGAGATATATTGCTTCAAAATACATACATTTTGTTTTGTAAATAAGGAGATATCTATGGGTGAGGAATTTCAAGAAATTTCGGGCAAAATCGGGGAATTCCATTGTCGAAATCGAGGAATTTTCAAAAATGAGTTGGCTACCTTGGTTCCAACTTACAATCCCATTGCCCCTTCCAAGGAATGTTATAATAACACCAAACAATGCCGATTCTATTTACGCGAATAAAAAGGTAGAATACCGTTATTTATTAAAATTTATAACTTTCCACCGTTTTAGAACAAGGAACAAAATTCATAAATAAGCGGCCGCTGTGGTGTGGTGGTAAGCAGTGCGCGCTTCCACTCCGCAGCGCCTGGGTTCAAGCCCTGGTCAAAGCAACATCGCAAAAAAAAAAATGTAGTAAAGTTTTTTCTTAACAGCGGTCGCCCCTCGGCAGGCAATGGCAAACCTCCGAGTGTATTTCTGTCATGAAAAACAGCTTCTTATAAAAATACAATCACCGTTCTGAGTCGGCGTAAAACTCTAGGTACCTTCCCTTTGTGTGACAACATTAAGGCGCACTCCAATATATTATTATTACTAGCAAACCCGGCGAACTCCGTTTCGCCACCAGATAGTTTCGTTTCTTGTAACATTTCGTTTGGGGATTAAAAGATGAAGAAAAATTATTTTTTTTTTGTTTTATATTTGAAAAGGAAAAATTTTATTTCATTTCACAACAGTAATGTATTCATTTCGATTACAAAAATGAAGTGTAATTTAGTTGAACTTCTCTAAGTAAAAAATCTGAATCGAAGCGTTATACGTGTCCGCAAATTATCTGTTTCATTGAAGTGCTCTTTGGTAAACCACATTTTTTGTTTTTTGGTCTGTCGTTAACACAAACAAAGCGGATGGTTTCCCAATGTGAAAAACAATGATTTTCTAAATTTATCCCGCAAACACTAAGCGATTGGCCTTGCGACTTGTTAATTGTCATTGCGAATGCAAGGCGAACCGGAAATTGCAATCTTTTGAAGTCAAACGGAAGATCAGTCGGAATCATTGGTATTCGAGGAATACATACATTTTCACCTGCGTACTTTCCGTTAATAATGGTTGCCTCAATCAAATTCGGCATAAGTTTTTTCACCGCAAGTTGAGTATTGTTGCAAAGTCGCGGTGGATCCAAATTACGCAATATCATAATAACTGAACCAACTTTGAGTTGCAAGTTATGTGGTGGAAATCCTGGTAACTCCAGAGAGTTCAAAAACTCTGTTGGATAATTTACAACATCATCGGAATTTGTTATGGAATCAACGGATTTGTATGTCACCAAATCGACATCGATTTTTGATTGAATGGTGAAATTCAGTGCGGGTACATCATTATTCTTTGCGGCGAGAGTTGCTCGTTGACTTAACCAAGCATAATTCTGATAGTTCTCACTAATGTTTGGGAAAACATTTTCAATAAGAGCTAATTGAGAGTCTACAAATCGGCAAAAGTCGTTGGTAAGAGTAATTAATCCTGTTGTCGCATCAACTGGAACTTTTCTATTTCCAACAGCTAACAATTGTTTGGAAAATTGTGCAGCACGACAATGTCTCGTGATGTAGTTGGATCGCCAACAATAATTGCAGCAACATCATCAACGGTGGGTGCATTGAACCTTCGTACATGTTCGCCTGTTGGGGTACGATCCGCTCATATGACAAATTTGTGCGTATCCGATGGCATTCGTTCCAATGCTGTTTTGAACATATTAACCACAGCGTTATTAGTGTGAAAAAATGCTTGCAACTGTTCAATAATTCGTATCTTTAACTGTTGTGTTCCCTGTATATTGCATCTTAAAGCATTCATGAACAGCTTTCATTTGATACCCATATTAAACAAATACATCCTAAGTCCACGTTTTGGTTTGTATCTCGAGACCCTAGTCACCCAGCTATATGAAAAGTGCTCAATCTTAAAGCATTCATGAACAGCTTTCATTTGATACCCATATTGAACAAATACACCCAAGGTTACCCAGGTCCACGTTTTGGTCTATATCTCGAGACCCTAGTTATTTTTTAAAAATTTTGCTGCAAACCTCACCGAGCCCGAGCCCTTTCCAACGAATGCAAAACCGTGGGAATCGTTTCGGCGGTTCTTGAGTTATAAGATTACCAAGGAAATGTAACTTCTTTTTATATATATAGATTATTAACAAAATTCATAGCCAATAGAGCTATACGTTAGACCCACAAAATTTTTCTCAAAACCTTACATGAACCTCTACAATTTACTGATCTAAAACCGGGACCTTTCAAGGCTGGGCCGGGAGAAACAATCGAAAATCGGGGCATGTCCCGGAAAACTGGGATACATATCAGCCTTACCCAAGTTGAAAACTTGACATATTTCTGAGACCAAGTGTTTAAATGGTCTCGCATTTAGGTTAAGCAGACCACTTATCGCATGGAAAATTAAGGTAATAGCATACGCCGTATGCTCGTCTTTAAAGCATATAACGAGGCTAAAGGTCATGCGTGGTAGAACTTTGAGCGCTCTCAACATAAAGTTTGAATTCTTTCTCGACAGGTTTACTAGGAAACAAAGAGTAAAATCTTTTAGGAAAATAGGAGAAAGGTCTGTTAGAGGCGTCAAATCTGCGCTGATTTACAGGCGCTCCAATTTTGAACTCAAGGTACCTCTTGCCGGACACACTAGTCTGCAAGAACATTCGATACTTGTAGGAAACTAAGCCAATGTATTAAATAACCAGGCCCTATAAGAGGGAAGTGGGTCGAGGGTGTTCCCCCTGGACCCGGATTTTTCTGGCTTGGCTTATGAAACATAGAATGGTTTCTACCACCGTCCGAAGTCACCAGATGTTTGCTAGTCGTTCATATACCTTCCGGGTGTGATCGTGAAAGAATACATATGTATGTATATGCATAAATTGGTAGATTGGATAAAACCGTAGCAGTCACATTAACTGCAAAATTTACCTATAGCTTGGTCTAGATTTTTCGTGCGCCAACAATTTAGTGATCGAACTTAAAGATTGATTTGACTACCATCAAAGATATTTTTGAGCTCGGAATTGGAGAGCGGTCTTCAAAGAGAGTTGAGGTTTTTTACGATAAGAGAAAATCTATAGTTTCATTCTTTCTGGGGTGAAAAATACTCTTGGAGAAATAAAAACTGAACCTTACCGTAGAAACTCGTTTATACATCGATAGAATATTAAATAACATTAGCAAATGATGGCTTCCATGTCATTGCAAATTCCTAAGCCCATCAATAGAGTGCAACTTGGTATGATTGCAAAATCGTTTCGGAGAACTTGGAAGATACTGAGGCAATGCTAAAATCAGCCAGAAAGATTAAACGCATATTCGCGCTACTTGGAAAAGAAGAAAATTGCAGTAACGGAGAAATTGAATTTAAGGGCAGTTGGATTTCAATGTTATTGTCAATGCGTTCGCTGCAGTTAAAGCGAGAACAGACCACCCTGTAGGGAAACGAACTAGTGCGTTTGGAACCAGGACTAGTACGCGTTAATTCTCTTTTGCATGCTAGCGACTGGCGAATTTAACATTGCAATGTCCTAGGAAGTGTCAGTTGTCCCCCGTTGCATCCCTTTGGCTCTAGTTCCGAACCAGTTCTAAATTCGACAGATAAGATCTACTTCGTTTTGCATCCCTTTTTCTATAGTTCCGAACCAGTTCCAAATTCGACAGATGAGATCCAGTTCGTTCTGCATCCCCTTTTCTTTAGTTCCAAACCAGTTCCTAATTCGACAGATGAGATCTAGTTCGATCTGCATCCATTTTTTATATGTAGTTATTGCAGGAAGGTGTTAAGTTTGGTTTTTGATTCATTTCCTTTTTTAGTATTTTTAACTTTTGGCTTTTAAGCGAGCCACGCTAAAAGGATGATGGCCTCAAGGCCTATTTTTGTTGATGAGACAAGTTAGAAAAAACGAGGCAATGCTGCCGATTCTTGATTCAAAACAAGTCTGTTTATTTCAGTGCACAAACACTGCTTTTATAATAAATTTTACATTTCTCCTTAAATCGAAGACACTCCCACTTTTCAGTTATTTTTCCAACATTTTCATATTGTGACCAATCATAATTTATTTTTTTGTAGTTTTGCATTTTCTAAATGTTCTTGTAGTAAAGTTTCATTGCTTTTCTTTTACTCTAATTCAATTTATATTGACTTCTCATATATTGAGAAATATCAATTGTGAAACCAATCGTTTCACAGTTGCTCTACAGAGTTCATCGTCTTCAGAAAATACAACATTACAAATGTCTTCACAAAAAGTGACCCACATGTGCAAGCTGCAATATGATCGTTTCGACAAAGCAAGTGGCCGCTAACGCTTTGCCCAATTTGTGACATATATATGAGTCATAACTCTTTTTTGCTTGCATTCTTATTATATAATATTGCAGTCACATGTGTGTTTACATTACTGACCTTACTTACTAATTATTTGTAGACACACAACACCCTTACCCTATAAAAAAAATGATTTTGTAATCATAATTGACAAAATTATTTTTATATTATAGTTTTACATATTCTTATATACGTTTACATATTTCTAGCTTTTATTAAATTATTATTGTGTACTTCTTTTTCTACATTGTCCATAATTATAGTACTGTTAGATCCGTTTTGTGATATAATTTTAAAAGGACCTTTAAAAGGTTTATCTAATTTTTTCTTATTTCCTACTTTTAAATATACGTAGTCTCCTGTTTTAAATTTTGGTTTGTTAATATATTTTTGTGTATTGGAGTTATGTTGTTTATTTTTTAACAAATTTTCTTGTGCTTGATTATGTGCATATCTTAGTTTAATTTTGAATTCATTTATATAATTGTCTAAATTGTAGAATGATTCTTTGCTTTTAATAATTTCACAAGGTAAAGAGCATAATTTACCATATACTAATTCAAATGGTGTATAGTGAGTCGTGCTATGTGGAGTGGTGTTGTACGAGTATGTGTAGTATGGTAATAGTTCATCCCAGTTATCCTTCCCGTCCATTGTCATTAAGAAGTCATTTAAAACTCTATGGTTTCTTTCAACTGTACCTAAAGTTTCATGATGGTATGGTGTTGATGTTACTTTGTCTATGTTCATTAGTTTACAGATATTTGTCAATAATTCGTTCGTAAATTCAGTACCTTTGTCTGTTTTTAATTTCCTAAAACAACCATATTTTAAAATAAACTTTTCTACTATCGTTTTTGCTACACTCACTGCGTCTTTTGTTATCAAAGGAAACGCTTCTACAAATTTTGTAAGTTCGCATTGAATTGTTAGTATATATCTGTATGTATTGGATGGTCTAAGAGGACCAACTGTATCTATTGTTACAACATCAAATGATGTATTTGGTGTCTCTGTTATTGTCAACTTTTCTTTTGTATATTTAATAATTTTTACCTCGTTACAGATTTTACATTTGTTAATATGGTCTTTAACCATTTTATTCATGCCTTTCCACACATATTTTTGTTTGAGTTTTCCTATGCATCGTCTTATGCCGCAATGGCCTGCTGTTTTTGAGTCATGGTATCCTTCTATTAATTCTTTCATTTCTTGTTCATTTTCTATTCTTTTCGGAGGAGAATATAATAATATGTCTAGACAATCTTCGATTTCATTTTCTTGTATTTCATTAAAAATTTCTTTAAATCTATGAATAGATATCTTTTTAAATATTTCATCATCATTCGCTAGCGCTAGTTTACTAATGTGTTCATGCTTTGCGTGAGATAACAATTTTTTCAAAATCAATTTTAACTCTGATAATGTCTTATGATTGTATCTAACATGTAACTCATTTTTAAATTCATTAAACTCAATTTTTTGGCCAGTTTTAGTTTTATCTTTATTCTCAAATTTTAACTTTTTTACTCCTCTAATATCAGATATTGAAATACACTCCCATATATGAAGATGATCAGTCTCCAATGGTAAAGTGTCCGCGGGTGTTTCTTCTTCTTTATTATCTGTCAATTTATTTTTCATTCCTCGTGTTAACACATTAATATTATTTGTTGGTACCATGTCTTTTAATTTCTCCGAGTTTAAAACTATTCTTGACAACGCATCGGCGTTGGTATTCATTTTACCTTGCTTAAATATAATGTCAAAATCATAATCCATTAAATCTATTCTTATCCTAGTTAATTTAGATGATGGGTTCTTATGGGTAAATAAACTAACTAATGGTCTATGATCTGTATACACTATAAATCTTTTACCATACAAATATGGTCTGAAATGATTTATTCCCCAATGAATGGCTAGCAACTCTTTTTCTATTATCGCTTTGTTTATTTCATATTTATTTAATGATTTACTAGCAAATGCTATGGGTTTATCACTACCGATTTCTCCTTGAGAAAGTACAGCTCCCAGTGCATAATTTGAAGCGTCTGTTGTCAAAACAAAAGGTTTTGAAAAATCTGGGTAACTTAGTACTGGTGGCGACATAAGTTTTTCTTTCAAAAGTTCAAATGAACTCTGACAATTTTGTGACCAGCTAAAAATCACATTTTTCTTTAATAATTGATTTAATGGTTTTGCTATGTCAGCAAAGTTCTGAATAAAACGTCTGTAGTAGTTACAAAAAGCTACAAATCTGCGTACTTCGTCAGAATCTGTTGGTGTTGGGTAATCTTTTATTACTGAATATTTGCTAGGGTCAGTAGTCACACCTTTATCTGTGATTAAATGTCCAAGGTAAACTACCTCAGGTCTCAAGAAATTACATTTTCCTGGATTCAATTTTAAATTATATTTACGTAACCTTTTAAAAACTTCTACAAGATTCCTATTGTGTTCTTTTAAACTAGCTCCAAAAACTATTATATCATCAACGTATAAAAATGCTGATGCTTGTAAACCACTAAGTGCAATTGAAAGCATTCTTTGAAAACTATTTGTTGAGATTTTCAAACCGAAAGGCAAACGTTTAAATTGGAAATGACCTGAATCTGTTGAGAAGGCTGTTAATGGTCTCGATTTTGGATGTAGTGGAATTTGATGAAATGAACTTGTCATATCTAAAGTCGAAAAATACTTCGCTTTACCTAATTTATCAAGTACATCTTCTAACCTGGTTAATGGAAATTTGTCATCTACAACTTTTTTATTCAAAGATCTATAATCAACTACTAGTCTCCATTTTTTCTCTTCCCCCGCGCTCTTCTTTGGTACTATTAACAAGGGTGAATTGTATGGGCTAACGGAAGGTTCAACTATGTCTTCGTCTAATAGTTTGTCAACTTGTTTTTCTATTTCTTGTAAACTGGAGTGTGGTATTCGATAGTTTTTAATGTAAACTGGTGTTTTGTCCGTTGTTCCAATTTTTTGCTCATAAAAATTATTTTTTGTCAAAATTTCTCCATCTAAATGAAAAATGTTTTGATGATCTTTACAGATTTCTAATATTGAAGCTTTTGCTTCCTTATCTAGCTTATCTATTTGAATTTCTTTTTGAATTTTTTGGAACCTGCTTTCATCGGTTAAAGTATTTTTGAAATGTAGTATATCATAATTTTTAAGTTTATCTATACCTAGTGTTAATTTTGATATATTTACTTCCTTTTCAGTTGTATTCAAAAATTTTATATGCTTTATTCCTTCTGACGGAATAATGGTATTTGCAACAAATATCCCTTTTCTTATTTCTTTCCCACATATTACGCTTTCTTCATCTACATCAATATCTACAGCTATTACTGTTTCTGTTCTTGGAGATATTTTTATGTTTTTAACTGTTTTCGTTTGCATATTTATTGGTATTATCAGATCATCATCATCAACTTGCGATATTGTTAGTGTATACGTTTCATAATCAATCTTACAGCTACGCTCTGTTAAGAAATCTCTACCTAATATTCCATCTGCTAATAAATTTGAATTTTCTAACATTATGTGAAATTTATGTACTATTTCCTTATCCTCCCATAATAGCTTAATTTTTGCAACTCCTAACGAGTTTGTCATTCCCCCATTTATTCCGCTTATTTGACAAATGTCACTTTTATCTATATAACTATTAGCTAAATTTTCTTTTAATAATGATATATCTGCACCTGTATCAATTAATAATGATATAACGTTATTACCTATTTTAACTCTAATATAATTTGAAAGTTCTTCATTTTTACTTACACTAATTACTTTCTTTGTTGAGTACTCCCCGGTTTTTCGCCACCGGGGGTACCCCCGTTTCCCCGGTTGCCATCTCTATTGTTATTATTATAACCTCTGTTTCCTTGGTTATTATTTCTATTATTTCTACCATAATTGTTACTTCCTCCTCTGTTATTATTAAACCCTCTATTACTAGTGTTGTTTCTATTATGGCTGAAATTCCTACTGTAATTATTATTTGAGTTTCTAGTGCCATGTTCATTATTTCTCTGTTCTCTATTATTAAAATTTCTATTATTATTATAGGACCTGTAATTGCTCGTAAAATTTCTTCTATTTCTTGTGGCTATATGTACAAAATTATTCTGATTAGGTTTTGTTTCTACTTCTAAAGCTATTTTAATCGCGTCAGATAGTTTTGTTGGTCTTGCCGCCAAAACTACTGATTTAAATGGCTCTTCTAAACCATTCTTGAAAGTTGTCAAACCAATTTGGTCATTAAGTTTAACTATTATTTCTCTATTTGTTTCACCTTGTTCACTTATCTGCAATTCATTTAATGATGCTAACAAGTTCTCTATTTTAGACCCAAAAGTATTCACATTCAAACCTCTTTGATTTGTTTGTGATAATTCACTGTGAATATTTGAGGTTGTTTTATATGATTTATATGTTTGTTTGAGTAGTTTTTTAAAGTCTTCAAATGTAGTAGGCTTGGCTTCTGTCAGAATTTTATTTTTTACTTTTTCTGATAGCTTTGTAGCTAAAACGAATTTAATTAATAATTGTTTCTGCTGCTCATTCTCTAAGGTGTCGTGATAGAATTCAATTAAACCAAGGTAATTGTTTACTTCAAGATAATCCCCTTGAAATTCCGGAATTAGCTAGGAAGCAGTTACTCAATCAAATTTTGACATTTTTGTTTTAACTTCGTCAACTTTGTGTTTTAAAAGTAATTTTATTCTTCCTAAAAGCAAATCAAATTCATACTCCTCTTCTTTTTTTACTATTTTCTGTCGTACATTTAATAAGTCCTTTAAAGTCTTGTCTATGTATTCGTCTGTATAAGTTCTGTTTGGACTCTTTTTTAAATTCGCAAGTATCTTCGAAGCATATTCTATTTCCATTTATTTATTATGTATAATTTTCATTTATGATAGATGTTATTTTTAAATATTTATTTTATTTAACATTTCACCAAAACATCCTTGATAAAAGCATATTGTAACAAGCTTTTTCATCTTCATTTAAGTAAAATTTAATTGTTATTATTTTCAAATTTTTTATTTTATTTTTTTTTTTTTAACACTATTATTTAAATTCATATTTTTAATTATTTGTTTTTTAACATAAGTCTTACAATGCTTATTTATAAAATATATGATTACAATTAATATAAAAACAATCGAAATAAATGCTATTATATTATTTATTAAAAGGTTGTTGCTGCTGCTGCTATTGTTGATATTGTTGTTATTGTTGTTCATGGTGATTTTCTGCTGCTGTTCATTGGCTTTTGGAAGTAGAATTGTCCAAACCATGCCTCAGTTGTTATGTTTATTTTTCTTAATTCTATCAGTTCCGCAATTAGTTTTCGTTTGTTCTCTCCAGTGGCTAATGGAATTACCCTGTGAAGCTCACCAATCTTCCTTCGTAGTTTCACCGCCTTACCTCCTCTGGTTTTTCGTTTTGGTGCACTATGCTCTGTGCTATCATTTTTAATCTGTCTTTTTCTGTAAGCTTCTATTGTTAGTGGCTTAGGTCCAGCCGTGAGCGGAGTTGGGACGTATTTTGATATTGGTGTGGATGACGTTGTCGTCAGTGCTTCAGGGACATATTCATCATCTATATTTTCTTCTTCGAGGGATCTTGGGTGGTTCAGCTGTTCAAACAGGTTGTCCAGATCTTCTTTTGAATATTGCTCCGACATGAATATAATTTTTATTAAGTTTCATTTTTATTTAAATTTATTTGTTTTTTAGTTTTTATTCATGGCAGTTTGTCATTTTTTGTAAAAATGTGAGTAAATGGAGGTTTATTTTATAAAAACAAATATTAATTACTCATATATTTATTCATAACTAGGGGAAATCATAAAAATGCAACGCAAAACAGCATTCTTCCAATAACAGAAATGCTACAACTGCAGATGTCATTTTGTGCCAATTTGGCAGGATCGCCATGTTAAGTTTGGTTTTTGATTCATTTCCTTTTTTAGTATTTTTAACATTTGGCTTTTAAGCGAGCCACGCTAAAAGANTAGAAAAACGAGGCAATGCTGCCGATTCTTGATTCAAAACAAGTCTGTTTATTTCAGTGCACAAACACTGCTTTTATAATAAATTTTACATTTCTCCTTAAATCTAAGACACTCCCACTTTTCAGTTACTTTTCCAACATTTTCATATTGTGACCAATCATAATTTATTTTTTTGTAGTTTTGCATTTTCTAAATGTTCTTGTAGTAAAGTCTCATTGCTTTTCTTTTACTCTAATTCAATTTATATTGACTTCTCATATATTGAGAAATATCAATTGTGAAACCAATCGTTTCACAGTTGCTCTACAGAGTTCATCGTCTTCAGAAAATACAACATTACAAATGTCTTCACAAAAAGTGACCCACATGTGCAAGCTGCAATATGATCGTTTCGACAAAGCAAGTGGCCGCTAACGCTTTGCCCAATTTGTGACATATATATGAGTCATAACTCTTTTTTGCTTGCATTCTTATTATATAATATTGCAGTCACATGTGTGTTTACATTACTGACCTTACTTACTAATTATTTGTAGACACACAACAAAGGACAATACAATCACAAATATTTAAACGCATTTATTAAAAAAATTTTTGGATATTTTGTTGTAGAATTGACCATATTTTTATAAAAAATTACCGAAAACTAAAATATTTAAAAAATAGTTGCCCGTACTGTAAAAAACTCGTTGTACCTAAACTTTATTGACTGACTGTATTAAGGTAGCTGTGCTGGATTGCATAAAAAAAATTAATTGCATTTTTAAATAAATTTAGTGAGAAAGTGATAATTATTTTGACACTTTTTTTTTAAATGCCTCTTTTTCTGCAACTGCGTTGCCTTACTCATTTGTCCTTCAGGATCTGGCCTTTGTTAATGGAATCACTAAGTATAATTATTATTAAGCAACTCAAAAACTATACCAGCGTGATTACCGACGTATCCTTTTGAGAGGTAGCCGCACCCTNTCACTAAGTATAATGATTATTAAGCAACTCAAAAACTATACCAGCGTGATTACCGACGTATCCTTTTGAGAGGTAGCCGCACCCTTATAAGAGGAATAAGACCCAAACTTTTCAGGTCAAAATTTCAGTAGGCTGCGTCTGTATGACCTTTTCAATTTTATAAATTATCATTATTTTTAAAGGCAAAAATAAAACTCAAAATTAATCAGAATCTCTGCGCGAAAAAATAAAAATCATAAAATAATCATTATTTGTAATCCCAAAAATAAAAATCAAATAATAATTATTTCCGTTTGAGCGAAAAAGTAAAACTCAATAATAATTCATAAAATAATGATTAAATGCTGATTTAAATTATTTTTCTCATAATGATTACCTTCCCTGCGTTTAAAATTTGAAATAAAATAGTTTAGTGAAAGTACCACATTTCACTGCTTTTGGACTAGTGCAGGACTAGTTACTATCGGACTGGTTCGTTTTTGGCGAAAAAGAACTAGTACTGAACTAGAAATTTGGTTCACTAGTTCGTGTTTTCCCTACAGGGCACTTATGGGAGTCCAAAATTTCAGGGACTTTGAAATTGCATGTTTAGAAAAATAAAAGTGGCGTTATCTCTATTTCGTTACTTCTTCTTTTTATTTGGCGCGTAACCGCCTAAGCGATTTTATTCGAGTTCAACAAAGCACGCCAGTTGTTTCTTTTCTGTGCCAACTGACGCCAATTGGAAATGCCATGTCCTTCTTCACTTGGTCTTTGCATCGCAGTGGGGGCCTCCCTGTTCCTCTTCTACCCAGGGTTGCCAGGTTAGAAGCTCAATAAAAGTGGGCACGTTTCGTCTGACGAGGGAATTAATGTTTTAAAAGATCAACTAAGTATATACTTACTTCTAAAAGGTATTTTTCTGTTACTAAACGATATCTCCTTTACTATTTGAAACATGTGAAAAATAGTCACGTTGTTCAAATTTAGTTATTTATTAGAAAAGGGGGTTTAAAAAGCTGAAAGCACTGTATCCGGTCAATAAAGCGCAATATCTGCCATAATACTCCATCATATTGAATGATTGAAACACCATTTTGGAGAAAAGCTTCACTGCTTGATTTAAAAAAAAACTTTTTAAGAGGGTTGCCACCCGCTTAAAATTTTAGTTACTAAATATATAGATATTGGCTAAAAATTTGCATTGCGTTCGGCGAATGAAATGCATTTAAATGCACTCTTAACCGGAATTGATAATTTTTAAGAAGGTTGCCAACTATCTAAAAATATAATTTTTGCATGCATCTTTATACTTGTTTTTTCAAAGTTATTTTCCTTTCACCAAACGATATCTCCTTTAAAATTTTTCATTTAGAAGGGGAGAAGCTCACGTAATATGAAGACCTTCTACGTGTATCGGACCCCACTATTTGGGATGAGATTTCGATGGTACCCAAAGAAGCAGTAAGCGTAGTACTAGATCGACTTTTGGGAGACATAATTGATAATAGTTTTCCTTTTGTAGGCAAAATCGTTCTGTTTGTTATCTGTCGTTGGACATGGCAGTAGGAAGGCCATCGTTGAAAGTTCAATTAAAGGATACCCTTTATTGCGACAGGTTAAAACTCATAAGCAGGGCTGCCAGCTATACTTAGCTATGAAGTGCCATATTGAGGATAAAAAATTACCAAAATGTGCCAAATAGAAATAGAAGTGCCAAAAAGGTTCCATTCTTTTTAATTCTGCTCATTTAGCATTAAAATAAGAAACACATTCCTACAACAAAAGTCCAATGCCAAAGTAAGATAAACCAGTTGTATACACTATAGAATACAGAAAATGTTAGTTGGGAAAAAGAAGTACACGCAAAGGATTTCACAAATAAATATGTATTCAAATATTACTATTTTTCAAAAGTGCCATTGAAAATTAAGTGTCATATGAAGTAAAATAGGGCCAAAAATGGCACGGTTTGAGCCAAGTTGGCAGCCCTGCTCATAAGTTGATCCCAAATATGCGGGCAGGTAATTATCACATTTTTACTTAATGGCTACTCTAATCAGGTATTGGTGATTAAGAAGTTCACACGGAATACTCCAATGAAACAATCAATAATAAAAAGACTCCCCAGTTTTATTCAGCAGAGATTTTATGTCCAAAAAATGATGATTGCACGAAAATGAATGAGTATATTATTTCCAATCTGTTATTTGGTGAAGAAACGATTTACCTCAGTTCAGGTTCTGTTCAACAATATGTGAGCAACGATCAATTATATCCTGTAGAAATTTTGAGCTCCCTGAATCAGTCGGATCTACCACCCCATAAATAAATTTTCCAGTCATGCCGTTCCAATTAGTATGAAAACATTTCCCGGTAAAGGTAGCCTTTGCTATGACAACCAATAAAGCACAAGGTGACGCTTCAAAGCGCTGGGTTGTATCTACCACAGTGATGCTCAAAACAGCGCCCGCGGGCGGATCTCTTCAAAGCTCACTGCAGAGAGAGCTTTTTCTCTGAACGCACCTATACACAATATATAGAAAGCTTAAAAGAGCTTTGCCCGTGGGCCAGGCAGTGCCCATCAGTGTTTTATATGGACGCACAAAGTAAAAGCTCTCTCTGTGCATCACTGATGTACCAGAACCGGTTTTTCGCATGGGCAGCATCGTTGATTTAACGATATTTGTATGTGTATTCAATAATCTTTCAACCAAAAAAATAATGATCACATTATCACTTCTAACATTCACTCTAAAAAATGCATGTAAAACTACTACTGAAAAGGGTTTATTTTTCAACCAGAATCATTAGTAATGTGCAAAGAGACATACATTTGGATAAGTCTGTACAGTAAAACGATACGAAGTTAATTTGTTTTTATGTAACTAGCTGTGTTTTAGTTTTACATTGAAAACTAACTCAGTGATGATGATACGGTCTCTTATGTTGACCGGCCGTGTTGATGACGCTGCTATATTCGTTGTTGTTGCTGGTGTAGGGGCAGGTCTTATGTGGGCTAAATTCCACAAGTGACCGTGCTACTGTGTGGACGTGTTTATTTTATCTCCGCATTTTGCGCATAGTTTCGGCGGTTTCGGATATGTTATTAAATTCGTGCTTTATCTATGCTTTGAGACAGTGACTCTATTGTGGAAATTATTCCTAGCAATTTTAATTTCCAGCATACGATTACAATATTTGAATACAATTGAATAAATAAAATCGAATTCAGTATGCCGTGTTCTTGTGGTCAAAAAGTTGATCGTAACAATAAGCAGAAAGTGTTGTGTGGTAAGTGAAACGACCTCTTTCATCTAAAATATGTAAATATGTTAATTGACGATATCGATTATCTCTTCACAACAAATAAACATTTCTTTTGTGAAATGTGTTCAGTTAAGCGTCGTACATCTCTTTGTTCTCTACCTCCATTCGCTTTCTCTATTGCCGAAAAAACAATTGAGCATAGTGACAATTCGAGTGACAACATAAACATTTAAACGGCCTAACAAGACATCCGATCGCCGCGCAAATACTTTCCCTCTTTTACTCTCATCGTTCGGGTCAAGTGTGAGTAAGCATAAACCAGTTTCTGTAAACGTACCTAAACTACCGATCAATAGCAAGACGCGTAGAGTATTTACTTTGCGAGTAAAAGGTATTTGACAGTAGAGTACTCTACTGGTAGTACTTGAGTATTTTCGAAGAAAACATACATTTGTGGTGTCTGAATAAAACTAAGGACAGGAATGTAGAGGAGCGATGAAGAGAGCGACGAGCAAAACGTACTTTCAACTAAAATACTGATATACATACCTAAGTACATATGTATGTATGTGCATAGATATCTACATATGTGCATAGATACATATATAAGTGTCCGCATATATTTTTTCTCGTCACTTGCTCTGTCGCTTCACTGCAGCAAAACCAAGTTTGGGGAAAACCCTGACGATATGCGTACAATTGAAACCATGAGTTTGAAGATAGCGCAAATTGATGTGATAATTTCAATTTCATATTAAATACAGTATATTTTGCTTAGCTGCACATCCTTCTTTGCACTAAAAACTTGTGCACGTAACCGAAAAAGGCCCTTAAGCGAATTTTCTTTACTACTTCAATGAGGAAGGTATCCGAATCCCTATGAAACCAAATATTGGCGGAGCACTTACCATGTAGAAATTACTGCAAGCGAAATTTTTACCGTTTGCTATCTAATTATCTATATAACTACATAAATTGATAGCCATTTTCGTTGTTCTGCGAGATGAGCAAAATAGGGACAGTGCAGGTAAACGTAATACTTTCATTGATAATTGATACTAGTCGCACAATTTCTAAGGCAGGTATCGCCAATGTGCAGGTATGTTGAATGCATCTATCGGAGCAGTTTCCTTATAAATTTTAAAAATAATGCCTCTGGTGCGTATTTTGGGGTAGGTATCTTAAATGTGCACTTAAGCATAGAGGCAGCAAAGCAAAATATACTGTATATTTATGTATGCATGTACATATGTACATATGTAAAAATGTAGTTCCGATTTAAAAAAATCGGATAAAGTTTTTCTTTGGCCATTCATACACCTCTAATTTTAGTATTTATTAAAAAACACTTAATGAAATTCAAAAACTATCTCTTGCATTTGGTTTTACTCAATACCGATTTGAGCTGTCGCACAGTGTTATCAAAAAACAAGTAACAAAGTCTAAGTTCGGGTGGAGCCGAACATTAAATACCCGGCGCAAGTATTAAATATATGTTTTTCCACCTTTCCGAAACCTACCGCTAGATGGTAAGCCGGGGTGTATCAATTTTGAGTAAATTAGCGTCCTTAAATTTCGAAATTTTGCAGTTTCAAGCATTTCTGAAATTTACCGTTATATGAAAAGCGCCCGTAATTTTAGTCCAATTTCAATAATTTTCAATGTTTTGCTTTTATGTGGCAAGCGCAATAACGGTACGGAGTTTGGTACAAATTGGTGGAACCGTTACCGAGATACATATATGTGATCATAAGTGGGCGGTGCTACGCCCATTTTCCAAAATTTTATCATAAGCGTATTTCTTGGTAAAGATTTGTTCCAAGCGTCAATTTTGAATAAATTAGCTTTAATATTTACTGATTTATCGAAGTTTTCGTATTTCTCTAAATTACCCTGTGGAGTGTGGGCGTGGTTATTGTCCGATTTTAAAAATTTTCGGCCATTTGGTATGCTGTACCAAGGCCAACAACTGTGCCAAGTTTGGATGAAATCGGTGCAGCGGTTCCCAAGATATACACATGTAACCGTAAGTGGGCGTGGCTACGCCCGTTTTCCAAAAATTTATAATATTCTTATGTTTCGCCTAAAAATTGTTGTAATAATCAATTTTGAGTGAATAATCTTGAGTAGTAACTAAAATATCGCAGTTTCCGTATTTCCGAAAATTACCGTTATATGGGATGTGGGCGTGGTTATTGTCCGATTTTTAAAATTTTCGGCTATTTGGTATGCTGTGTCAAGGCCAACAACTGTGCCAAGTTTGGAAGAAAGTGGTGCAGCGGTTACCAAGATATACACATGTATCCATAGGCCTTATGCATAAAAAGTGAGCTTAAGCTCAGACTCAATTTTTGCACTGAAGGGGTGAGCTCAAGCTCAAGAATTTGTACTGAGTCGGAGTCGGAGCTTAAGCTCACTTTTTATGCATGAGGCCCATAAGTGGGCGTGGCTACGCCCATTTTCCAAAAATTTATAATATTCTTATGTTTCATCTGAAAATTATTGTAAATATCAATTTTGAGTGAATTATCTTCAGTAGTTACTAAAATATCGCAGTTTTCGTATTTCAGGAAATTACCGTTATATGGAAAGTGGGCAGTCCGATTTGGCCCATTTTCAATACCAACCTACCTTGGATTAACGGAAACCTACATACCAAATTTCGTTGAGATATCTCAATTTTTGCTCGAGTTATCGTGTACACGGACGGACCGACAGACGAACAGATGGACGGACAGACAGACATGGCTTAATCGATTACTGTATTCATTCTGAGCATTTATGTATACATTTGTCTATATCTATCTCGATTCGTTTTGGCTGTTACAAACAACCGTTATGTGAACAAAATTAATATAGCCTTGTGCACAAGTGCGCTCGGGTATAAAAAA
>NW_016159808.1:35921-55499 GCF_001687245.7 Rhagoletis zephyria | reverse complement strand
ATTTTTGGAGGTATTTTCAAATCGGTCCAGCTCGCTTAAATCTTAATATTTTTCCGAAATATTTTGGTGGACGTCTTAAAATATAATATATTTTGTAATCCCGGCGGAAAAACCCCAACTTTTTTTGGTGATGCAGTCTAATGTACANCATTCAAAGTTGAATTAAGATGTGTTGGTATTCGCAAAAACAAGATGGGACACGAATGACGCTTTTTTGGTCAGAAATAAAAACAGTGTGAAAATACCTTTCTACTGAGATCCCATAAGTCTAAATCAGAGCATTTTTGGGCCAGTTATTCAAGTTTTTCGTAAACCAATCTTTGAAAAAAGTAAAAAAAAAACAGCATCAAAAATCTCATTCTTACGATTCCGTTGAAAAATTTTTTAAATATTTTTATGCAGATTTTTTAAGCTATATCTAATTTGTCATCTGAGGGGACGTTTTTCAAAAAGTTCTTTAAGAAACTATTTTTATTCATAAAAAACTGCATTTTTGGAGGTATTTTCAAATCGGTCCAGCTCGCTTAAATCTTAATATTTTTCCGAAATATTTTGGTGGACGTCTTAAAATATAATATATTTTGTAATCCCGGCGGAAAAACCCCAACTTTTTTTGGTGATGCAGTCTAATGTACATATGTACATATTTCGAAACTTTTTTTATTTGTAAAGGCTCTCAAGAAAAACTAAAAATTCATATAAAATTACTCACAATAAATGGAAAATAAATTTGCTTCTATAAAAAGTTTCTTAAATCAGTATGCAGCTCTTAAGAAAAAAATGCGTATACATCTCGTCGCTACCATGTCCAACTATCGAATGTGAAAATCGGCACTTTTCACAATTTTGATTTGCCACTAATAATTTTATTTCGTATAGCAGCATCGCTTAAGTTGTTGTTTTTGACAACTTATTTGTTAGTTAATGACTGCAATCTAAATTATGTGTCCAAATCGATGTGCCCATTGAAGCACATAATTTTTCGAATACGGAATAAAGCGAAAAAGAATGATCATATCCTTTGTATTCGAAAAATTAAAAAAAAAATATAAGATATGATAAAAACTTATCAGCTTGACACCAACTTTGGATACAATAATATATAATGTCGTCGTCTGATAGTCTCGTAGTTTATTTTTGTTAAGATTTCTACCGGGTGTGGGGCGCACACATGTGCTTTTTAACCGACTTCCAAAAAAGGAGGAGGTTATCAGTTCGTCGGAATCTTTTTTTTTTTTTTTTTTTTTTTTTTTTTTTTTTTTTTGTATGTATGTTACCGCATAACTTTGGACCACGTCAACCGATTATATATATATTTTTTATATGAGAGTTGAAGCCGGTTTTTTTTTGCTAAACATTACTTGTTTTAAGAAGTTTTACTTCTATCACGTGTACGTGCTATTGAACTAATGCTTTTTTCTCAAGTAGTTTTGCTCAGTGGCAATTTATACATATGTATGTAAGTAGTAGCGGCACATTGGGTGAACTAAATGCATTCATACATACATATTTATTTATGTACAATTGTAGGTAATATTGTACGCGTCTTAGTTAAATACTGTGTACATACCTGCAATTAAAATCGGGAAAAATTTTACAATCTCGGCATGTGAAAAAAACTCTAAATTGTGGCTTCCAAGACATGTGCGAAGTGATTAGAAAAGCTGCATTCTTCAACTTGTCGACTCGCGGGAAATTCGCCGATTTGCAGGGAATTTCGGTTTAAGTGGCAACCGGGGAATGGGCAATTTTTTTCGGGGAACTGTTTATGTTATTTTTATATCTTAAAGTAACCAAATTAGACGAATATGTTAATTTTTAACCATTTGACCCTTTTTGGAGCGACATTTTTTCAATTTGAATAGCAATATCTCCACAACAAGAGTTTTCCCAGATATAAGCTATATACCAGATGAAATCAAAGGTTTTGGGCTAGACTTGTGGAAACTTAGAATAAAGTCGACTGACTGAGAAAATTCCCGAAATGTATATTTTCAGCATCCCGACTTTTAGTTTTCAGGCGATAACTTTATAACATATTTATATTTTATAAACACAAATAAAATTATAGTTTAAAAAACTAAACCCTCCCTATTATAATTGCCATTCGTACTGTCATCAGGTATGTAACTTGAGAATAGAAATCGCTGCATCTTTTAGGCGCATCAATATTACATAGTTACATCCCGAGCTAATAAAAGGAAGGAAAAAATAGCGTTAGATAGCTTGTTTGAAGACCCTTCTACCGATATCCACATCAATGAGATGGACTGAGTAGTGTGGCCTCAGTGGTAGTTTAAAAAATTGCCTTTGTTCGAATTTCAGGCAGCAGCCACGCCCACAAAGGCATACAAATCAAAACATCCTGGAACAAAGCCTTCTTAGTTTTTTTGTTCTTTAATTCCTGAAAGTTTGAAAGAAATTAAATGAAGGTACGTACAGACGCCACATACATACCAAAGCATCTCGTAGTGGAGACACGAACCAAAACACATTTACCTCAATATCTTTCCAACTGTTTCCCTGTTCTACTATCGTCCAGGAGTTTCGCAACAGGAGGTAGGACTTAGCATGCCTCTTCCATGTATCAAAATTTTCGCGACCACGAAGCTTTTCGAATGGGAACGTTACTCCACCATTGCTTGCCATTTTATCGATGTTTTGTAAATTAATCACTTTATATATTGACCCGACGAGTTGTTTATAGGATTCTATACATAGGTAAATTTTTATTTATTTTATGCGACAAAGGCCCATAACCTATCGTAATAATATTAGATATTATAAGCGCGTGGGAAGAAAACACATCACGTTGTTAAGGAATCGCACCGGAAGAGAGATAATTTTATTCAGATAATTCAAGTTCTTAAATTAGTTCTCAATAGTATGTTCACAATGGGCATTCAATCACAATAATATATAAACATATGTATGTAAAGTCTACATAAACTTACAACTTTATTATAATTTTTTTCTTTTCTGCTTTAATACATCGTTAAGATACTTCAATGGAATCTTAAAGGCTATTGGAATAACTATACAGAATTGCAACTACTTTTAAAAGAATAAAATCCGGCCATTATATCGCTGCAAGATACGCACTTACACTCGTACTCCACCAAAAGGTTAAAGCATGTTCACATTATCGTAATTTACGGCTCATTTGTAATTTATAAGCACGATTGCCACATGACAAAAATTTTTCTGACCAGAATTTACCAAAATTTACCAAGTAAAAAACAACGTTTTATTTACAATGAACTGTAAAAACAAATCCCACACTTTTTTCCTAATGACAACAACATTTTTTATAACAGTTTCTTTGCTGTCCTGAAAAGTACCCATTTTCACATTCGGTAGGTTGACATGGTAGCGACGATATGAGAAAGAAGGTTCTATAAAAAATAAATTCGGCCTTTTACTAATAATTTCATTGGACCTACGTGATTCTACATAAGGCGTTCCTCGGGCTATTACCGTTTTGATTCTGCTAATGCATTTTAAGGTGCACCTAAACTTTTTTGAAACGTCAGTTAAGCTACTCTGGCTCTGAAGGCCTCATATAATACATTTACATACGTATATAAATACATTTTTATTCAATCTGTGTATACATAAATAAAGAAGAATATAACAAAAATTTGTGAAACAAAAAACAACACATAACTATTTTTGCAACGCACGCGTTTAAAAATACACTTTTCATAAAAACGCGCTTTAACCCTCTAGTCGGCCAATTTTTTTATGAGTTGATAAATTCAGGAATGGGTGATTTTAGCACGAGGAATCCAAAACTGATGTCCATTTCGATCTGTGACAGTAACTTTTTCCTTCAGGGGAGAAAAACCAAGACCGTCTGGAGACGGGCTCGCCGATATACTTACACATATTTTCGGCTTTCTCTTACACAATGTTGACCTACGAACCGCCAATGCCGTCTGCAGACGGTCAAAAATGCAAAATTGGGGTTTTATATGTCGGCAAGCCGGTCTGTAGACGGTCTGTGTTCGAAAGCAATTTCTCCTTTTCGAATGGTGACATAATTATAAAACTTATATTAAAATACGATGCTTTTAACAACGAAATCCACCGAATTTTTTTATATCAAAAAATTTTTTCTTTAATTACGAAATTACTAAATAGCAAGAAATAATTAATTTTAACCGTGTTTTCAAAATCTGTAATTCAACTGCCGATTAAAATAAAACGGATTGGCATAACGGATTAAAATTTGCTTCGCCGTAAAGGTACGATTTTTATCTAAAGATCGTGCCTTACGAATATAGAAAAAAATTATTATAGGTGCACTAAAAAGGTGTTTAGCTAACGACCGTCTGGAGGCGGTTCTGCCTACTAGAGGGTTAAGCTCTTGTCTTTTGAACGGCATCTTAGCCTCAGAAATAAAAATAAAAAATTTTGAAAAAACCGTCACAAGTGCACATACCAAAGCACTAAGAGCCCAAATACACCTCACAAACTGCTGTTCGAACCTCTTTTTTTTCTCTATATATGGATCAAAATTCTCCCAATAAGTATTGAACGTGTCATATTTCGTGATATCAATTCGCGGCCCGGCAATTTGCGTTGCATTTCGAACAAATTAGATGTGATAATACCATACATATAATGAAAAGTATAGATAATTTTGAATAAAATAGCATTAAATTTTGATTCGGTTTCCAGGCTTCATCTATTGGACTTTAAACCTCTCAGCACAAAAACATGTAAATACTGACGCGATATATATTGAACATGTAGCATTCTCGCGCGATTCATCAATATTTTGAAATCCGTCAATACCATCGTATATAAAACTTACAAGTATGGAATCCTATGCCCCTTTTTGTCTATTCTCTTTCTAACAGCGGACGTGCCTGCCAAACAGCGGACGTGCCTGCCAAACTGAAAAGCATGATGGCGGCAGTGTTTGACAGGCACGTTCGACGATGCGAACGGCAATGGAAGGTAAGAAATGAAAGATGGATGACATGAGAATGAAAGAATTATGAAATAGCAGAATGTCGAACCAAAACGAATTTCAAAACTCTGACAATGCGAATGACGTCAAAATGAAAGAAATGCAAAACACCGAAATGTCGAAACAGAAGAAATAGATGACAGGCACGTGTTCAAGGGTTTCGTGCAACAAAAAGAGTTGTTGTGTTGCGCCATTCAATATTAAAAAAAAGTAATGTGGTTAAATACGCTTTTCTATTAAGTTGAAAAATTACATATTTCGCCAGCCAAAAAGTGTATAAATAAATATATAGCATATTGCTATAAGATTTATTTATAAAAACGGTACATGCTTATGACCTTATTCATAAAAAAGAAAATAGATGTAAAGTAACATTAAAAAAATCGATTTGCTTACTTTTTAAGAATTTGGGAAAAACATTTAACTAAAGTTTTTGTGCACCCATCTCTTTTTCTGTTTATTATTTTCAAATTTTTCTTTTCCTTAATACTCATTGAGTTTTCATTTACACCCAGCAAAAATCAAAATATTTTATAAGAAATTTGTTGACCGTTTCTCGCACACTTCTCTCATGCTTTTTTATCGTAGTTATTATTCTGTTGACATCTAAATTGCCATAAATTTTATGTTGTTGCCAATACATTGTTTTCCGGCGTTTCCTCTGTGAACTTTTATAACTACATTCATAAAAATATTACTAATTTTGGTTTATAATTTTTTTCCATCTTGTTATTGCTGAATATCAAAAAGGAATTAATAAATAATAAAAAGTTAGTTACAATTTTAGTGAATGGTTCTTGCAAATAATATTATTTTATGGTTGAAATGACTTGATCGCCGTCAGGAGCTTATCAACTTTTTTGCCAAAACCAAAGCAGACGGGAAGGAAAAATAGTTGTTCATTAACGATTTGTCTGAAATATCGTTCTTGAAACGCGTTACTGCTCACTAAATTTGTAAAAATAAAATTTTTTCACTTAATTGTTATATTCTTCCTCATTGTGGTAAATTTACTCATCATCACAGCAGGGCGCAATCTTCTTTTCTATGATTATTGTATCGCTACTTTGAATTTCTCAATTTTGACAATTCTGATCTAAAAGTAAACGAAACCTCAGAAACTTTAAATGCACTGAAATTCACTAATACCCACTTCCGCAAAAATCACCTTATTTCGTACTTCCTTTGTTAAAAGTTATTGTAAATCACATATTTTTATTGCCTTATTAATAAAAAATAAAAATTTTAAAAAGCTTTTTCAATTGGCGTTTACAAACATTTTTCAATTTGTAAGCCTTTTTTAAGCTACTTTATTGTTTATGAATAAGGCTATTACAAATTAGCACAATCAAAACACGTTCCTTATCGAAAAATGTATTATTAAGAAAATTTGCTGTTCTCACATTTTCTTTCAACATCCAATTCGACTTTTATTACTTTTTGTACAGATATGTCATCGCCGCCAGGACGGCGCAATCTTGTATTCTATCTTTCTTGTCAAATATGCATTTAGATCTAACTGTCATACTACTATTAATGGTAACCATGAATATTAATTAAAATCGTTTCAATTCGGAATAAAAGTAATTTACATACTGCTAGTGTAAATATATTTTTTAATATAAACTACATTTTTTAATTCTAAAATAAATCAACAATCTCAAGATTTATAAGAAAATTGTCGTCAAAAAATACATCCCAAATCATCCCTGTTGATATCATAATTCAAATGCAAATTAGAATATAAATTTTGATACAAAAGTTTTTCCGCGATATTCATCATACAAATTTATCATCTTACTTATCCGTATGTCGCTCTGGAAAGAAATATATTTTAACTGATATGTTTTCTTGAAAATAAATGCAAATTTACCTATTTTTTCCATGGGAGGCACGAATATGATATTCAAAACAGAAGCAATGACAACGAATTTTACACACATTGTTGTATTTTAGCGCAAAACGATAAGTTTCACAAATATTTTAAATTATTGCCTGGAACGTACACATTTATCGTTATTATTGGAAATGCAAGACTTGGCACGCATTTTTAATTTCTTTTTTATTGAATGCAAATGAATAAAAACATATTTTTCTAAAATATTTCTCAATTTACATTTTAAAGTTTTTTCTGAAACTTGAATGTAACTCTGTGCGGAGAATGAGAGAATATAAAATCAGGTGATCTCAGCTGTTTTCAATTGTAAACAAACAAAATGGCGCTTTGCATACTTGTAAGCCTATACAATGGTCAATACGGATCACGATCCAAATATCACAATAAATATTGAACGTGTGACAGGCGCTCTACACTGTGATAAATTAACGCGATAAATTTCTTCAAAATTTGGTTAGTTGTTTTTCCTGAGCGCGTGTTGCCTGATCAATGCACTTGTTTCTGGTAGTGTTCTCACAGCTACACACAACCACAGTACAATTTATCAAATTTAATCCAACTTTTTAGTCTGACTTTATACATGGCAAACTTATCAAAAGTAACCAAAATAAAAAAAAAAGTTGCCAAGTTAGCAAGCACTCAAAAAGTTACAATTTTGATCACAAGTAACCAAATGTGGCAACCGTGTTTATAAGCAAATAATGCTGAAATCAAGTAATTTCGCTTTGTAAAATCTGTCAATAAATTAAATGAGATAATTTATCATAAATCAAGAACCAGATGAAGAAAAAAAATT
Source organism: Rhagoletis zephyria (assembly GCF_001687245.7). NCBI lineage: Eukaryota > Metazoa > Arthropoda > Insecta > Diptera > Tephritidae > Rhagoletis > Rhagoletis zephyria. The sequence continues at coordinate 47,828 of NW_016159808.1, read as the reverse complement.
CTTTTATTTTAGCCCCATTGTTGAGGAAATTTAAAAAAATGCCTAAAGGTATGCAACCATTTTTTTTTTTAATCAAGTACAAACCACACGCTCCTACGTATACGTGCTAATCACATATATATAGAAATTATGAAAGAAAATGTGAACGTACTTGACTTATGTAAAGTAATTTGATCGAAACAAAGTAATTTATGCTGCAATGTGAACATACACCCTTATTCTAGAACCCGAATTTTCGTAATGCGTAGTTCGTAGCTACGTTACGAAAACCGAAAAATCCACATGCTGCAACCCTTGCGGAAACCTTTGCAGCATTGCCAGCTATCAGTTGGTTTTCGAAGACAGCTGTATGAAGGAAAACAAAGTGGAAAGGAATTAAAAAAAAATCATCAAGTGCTTATTTACAGGTCTATTCTGCACGTTACAGAAGATCTTGTAACTGGAAACTTTTATTACCAAGAAATGTTACCAGTTCTTGTCCCCGCCATTCTGGGTACGTCGGTAATGCAGTTAAAATATTCAGCAATTCAGCAATGAAAAATTGTGGAAATTTCGGCATTGCATATTTCACGGGGCAATATTTTGTTCCCTGCGTATGACATGGTAACACAATTTTGTCGTTTACAAGAGGACACAGAATGCAAAAAGGGTTTAAAAATTGAGGGGAACTTATTTAACGGTTACAAAATTTTTATTACCAGCGCAGAATAGACCTGTTATAGTAAAATTGTTTGATTTTACATATTTTGAAGGAAACGATGGGTTCTATTGCTTTTGCAATTATTGCAGCGGAGTAAGAGTGCGCCTGGCAAGTGAATTCACAAATATATGCGGAGCTGTCTGGCATAGTAACCATGGACGCATCCATCTCAGCTTCTGGTTGAATTGTTGAACCACAAGCCAGAACTCCTCCTATGTCTGAAGAACTGCTTCTCAATCCAGTTAATGCAATAACAGCTTCTTCCAAGCCATTGAAAAGTGCACTTTGTTAGGTCCACCACCACCTGTTACGCTTGCTTCTACCTTCGGCCGCTGTTAGGGCTTATAACCCTTACTAAGTAGAATGCTTCTTACTGTATTGTCGGTGAAGAGGAGCTTCCGCAAAGGTATACAACATTTCTTGTGCATATAACTCCGGCTACGCCATCCACAGCATTTTTGCGCAGAACCCACATTGAAATTTACAAAAAAGTGCATTGTTACGAATTTCGAAAGTTCGAAAACACGATTCGGATTGCAGCATACCATTTCTACGATTCATAGTGAAATCCGATTACGAAAGCGGTGCAGCAAAGGGGCGATAGTTTTACTTGGGCTATTTGCATGACTTAAGTTGCAACCAATCTTGCAAACAGGTGATATGCGTTCTAATTAATTAATAGCGTTTTCTTTTCTCAAAAAAAGTTTTTTCCTTGCTTTGCGTTGCCCTGAAAAATGGGAAATGTTGCGTTCTTTATATGAGAATGAAACAGAAAATAATCTACTCCATCACAAATTATTTATAGAATTTAATAAAGCAGAATTTTTCACTTGGCCTGTAAGTCTTTAATAATTTTAAAGCAAACTGATAAGGAAAATAATTGTATTTTTACAAGCGTAAATTAAAAATCAACCGTGCAACTCTCACCCTCACGTTTATTTGAGGGTAGAAAAGGCCACATTTTTGCCGGATCAGAGCGCAACCTGCTGAGAAAAGAACACGACGCCTTGTGAAAGGGCTGAAAAAACAACATGAAAATGTGACAGCGCTAACACAAGGCAGAATAAATTCAGCCTTTTTTCGAGAAAAGTAAACGCTATAATTTTATTTATTTTATTTTAACCTATTAGCTCCTATGTCTACTAGACTTAAAAGCTAATTTTCCAAGCTATAGCAACAATGCCTTAAGCTTAATTAGGTAATATACTATTGTACATACATATGTAACTGTTTACTTAGATTAGAAAACATAATATTGTACTTTTTAGAAGTTTTATAATTTTAGTAATCGCTTCCTTGGAAGGGGAGGAAAGGGAAAGTATAGGATTGGAGTCTTTGAACAGCATATGTCTCTGTCTAGAAAGTAGAGGATAGTCCATAAGGAAATGTTTGATAGACAGGCGTGTTTGTTGATTGCAGGCTCAAGATGGGGTGTTGGTATTGGTTGTTATGTATCCGTGTGTTAGTTTTGTATGGCCTAAGCGCAGCCGTTCGATTTTTTGTATGATAAATACTGAAACGCTATAATTGTGTCTAATATATCCACTATAGCAATTGAAATATATATTGGATACAAAGTAACAGTAATTTCAACGTATATTCCTCCTACTCAAATTCAATTCCTTCTATGCAATTCTAACCACTCTAAGAAATATCAAAACTCCAGTTATACTTCTTGGAGACTTTAATTCATGGAGTACACTGTGGGGCTCATTTTCCGACAACCATAGGGGGGAAATTATTGCGGATATAAACCTGCCATCTTGTTATCTTAAACAACGGCCTACCCACACATTTCTCTACTCACAATACTTTTACGACTGTAGACATCACCCTATATAGCGCCTCGTTAGCACCAAAGTGTTCTTGGAGAATTATAAATGATTTACATGGAAGTGACCACTTCCCGATTATATCTCACATTGAGTCCAATTACAACAAAGTTAAGATAAAAAAACCCCAAATTCGTAACCGATAGAGGTGATTGGGATAAATTCCAAATCTGCTGCGAAAATTTGTCCTCGAAATTTCCTACCTCTGAAAATATTAATAAAGAAGCGGGTAATCACAGAAATATAGTCAATTGACCTTATCTCCGTTAATCTTATTACCTTTCACCTATAGTTTACAAAAAGGCGAACGCCGCTTTCAGATATCATTCAAAAACTGCTAAACGGACTTGCCTTGAGCAACTCACTAGTTCCATAAACGAATTTCCGTACGTTTTAAAGGCAGTTAAAAAATGCATATAATTTTTGTCACGAAATTGATACCATAAATTTTGTGTTTCTAGTTCAGCTTTCGTCACTCGAAAATTTTACCTCAAAGAGGTGTTTTATTTGATGTCAATTATTTTGGGGTAGCAAATTTAAAATCGACCAAAATACCAACAATAATCTAAATGTTTTATTTTTCTCAAATAAATTGCTAAACATGTTATCTAAATCTAAATTATGTATTCAAATCGATGTGTCCATTGAAACACATAATGTTTAGAATACGACATAAAGCAAAAAGAATGATCATATCCTTTGTATTCGAAAAAAATTAAAAAAAAAAGAGAAATGACAAAAACTTATCAACTTGGTACCAACTTTGGATACAATAAACAACTATATTCGTCTGATTGTCTCGTAGTTTATTGTTGTTAAGATTTCTACTGGGTGTGGGGGGCACACATGTGCTTTTTTAATAAGTTTTACTTCTATCACGTGTACGGTGTTGCACTCGTGCTATTAAACTAATGCTTTTTTCTCAAGTAGTTTTGCTCAGTAGCAATTTGTACATATGTGTGTAAGTAGTAGCGGCACATTGGGTGAACAAAATGCATTCATACATACATATTTNGCTATTAAACTAATGCTTTTTTCTCAAGTAGTTTTGCTCAGTAGCAATTTGTACATATGTGTGTAAGTAGTAGCGGCACATTGGGTGAACAAAATGCATTCATACATACATATTTATGTACAGCTGTAGGTAATATTGTACGCGTCTTCCCAGGTAGGTGCGGGTGATAAACCCATGTAGCATAGTTAAATACTGTGTACATACCAGAAATTAAAATGGGGAAGAATGTTACAATTTCGGCATGTGATTGAAAAAAACTCTAAAATACACACAAATTGTGGTTTCCAAGACATGTACGAAGTGATTAGCACGGCTGCATCCTTCAACTTGTCAACTCGCGGGAAATTCCCCGATTTGCAGGGAATTTCGGTTTAAGTGGCAATCGGGGAATGGGCGATTTTTTTCGGGGAACTGGGTATGTTATTTTTATATTTAATGTAACCAAATTAGACGGATATGTTAATTTTTAACTTTGACCCTTTTTAGAGCGAAATTTTTTCAATTTGAATAGCAATATCTCCAGAACCAGAGTTTTTACAGATACAAGCTATATACCAGATGAAAGCAAAGGTTTTGTGCTAGACTCGTGGAGACTTAGAATAAAATCGACTGACCAGTTTTTGAGATAATGCCCGACAGCTCTATTTTCAGCAGCCCGATTTTTAGTTTTCAGGCGATAACGTTATGGCGTATTTATATTTTATAAACACAAAAGATAGCGTTAGATAGCTTGTTTGAAGACCCTTCTACTGATATCCACATCAATGACATGGACTGAGTAGTGCGGCCTCAGTGGTAGTTTAAAAAATTGCCTTTTTTCGAATTTCAGGCAGCAGCCACGCCCACAAAGGCATACGAATCAAAACATCCTGAAACAAAGCCTTCTTAGTTTTTTGTGTACTTTAATTCCTGAGAGTTTAAAGAAAATTAAATGATGGTACGTACAGACGCCACATACATACCAAAGCATCTCGTAGTGGAGACACGAACCAAAACACATTTACCTCTATATCTTTCCAACTAGTGGCCGGAACTTAATATATAGGGTATCGTTTGAAAGGTATTGGCCTATAGAATAACACTAAATATATTGGGTGTATCCACATGCCCCCTTAAACCGGCAAAAGCAAAAAATTGTTTTTTGTTTCGCAACACTTTAGCCTAATTTTTAAGATTCCGGTTAATCGTTTACGAAGCTTGAATACATCTTCTGGACACACTCTGCAAGACCTTTCCAACGATATATCAAACATGTCGATTGGACGTCTGGATAAAAACTTCCAAATCTCGTGTATATATAAGCGAGTCATTTCAGCATGCTACTGTTGCTGCTTTCGTCACTCGCGCGCTCTGCCGTGCGTTGTGATAAGCGGNGTTTCGCAACACTTTAGCCTAATTTTTAAGATTCCGGTTAATCGTTTACGAAGCTTGAATACATCTTCTGGACACACTCTGCAAGACCTTTCCAACGATATATCAAACATGTCGATTGGACGTCTGGATAAAAACTTCCAAATCTCGTGTATATATAAGCGAGTCATTTCAGCATGCTACTGTGGCTGCTTTCGTCACTCGCGCGCACTGCCGTGCGCTGTGATTGATGAACCTATCACGCTTTCGAGCTAAATGAGGTTTTAAGATCTTTAAAAGGGAAAACACCTGGCCATTGCCGGATTTCTTAAGAATTCATAAAAAACGCCTCTTTAAATACAAAAACCAGATTGCTTGAGCTCTACAATAATATTTTCAATATAGGAGTTTACCCCAAAAGTTGGAAGGGGGCGGATGTCGTTCCGACCCAGCAAAAAACACGATTACCACAGAAGCGAAAGTGGAAACGAGCTAGGCGATGGGAATCGCTTACCCTTTCGCTTCAGGAAGGCCTTATTTTAACATGGGCATGTCATTGGCGGTAAGCCCTTACCGCAGCATTACCTTCAAACGAAGGGAGGACGTATGATAAATAGAATCCAGAGAAGCGAACAAAGAATGCCTTACAGAGAAACTAATTGTAGAATGCCCAGATGAGTACATACTTATTTATATTAAATCAGAAAATGTGTTAAAAGGTTAAAATAATTAAATTTTAAATCAGTTTATACTATGTATGTATTTGGGTATTTAGATTTTACTTAAAAATCGGTATGTACATACGTGCATATTTAATTAAGCTTAAAATTGTACTTCCTCACTCTTGTACTTCACTTCATTGACTGATTTTTACTTCGCTGCAAATTGAACAAAGCAAAATATGATTTTTATGCGAGAAATAATGTGCACAGAAAGTAACGGTATAAAAAGAATTTTTGGATATTCATTCTATTTTTCAGCTGACTACGATGCAGCATTCTACTTTGCATTCCCTGAAATGAAGCAAGAGAAGCCAAACAAATAAAATATTGTAGGACATTCTCCTTTGCATTCCCCGAAATGAGCAAGGAAGCGAAATAAAAAAAACATATTGCAGGACATTCTACTATGCATTCCCTGAAATGAAGCAAAGAAGAGAAACAAATAAAATATTGTAGGACATTCTACTTTGCATTCCCTGAAATGAAGCAAAGAAGGAAACAAATAAAATATTGTAGGACGTTCTACTTTGCATTCCCGAAATGAAGCAAAGAAGCGAAACAAATAAAATATTGAAGGACGTTCTACTTTGCATTCCCCGAAATGAAGCAAAGAAGCGAAATAAATAAAATATTGTAGGACATTCTACTTTGCGTTACCGGCAATGCCTAAAAGAAGCGAACAAATTTGAAGGCTTTATACCGCTCTGCCTTCTAGAACACGTTACCACTAAAAGCGATTACCGATTTTTTGCTGGGAAGCAGAACATGATTTTTATGCGAGACAAATTTCCACCGAAACTAACGGTATAAAAAGGTTTTTTGGATATTCATTCTATTTTTCAGCTGACTACGATGCAGCATTCTACTTTGCATTCCCCGAAATGAAGCAAAGAAGCGAAATAAAAAAAAATATTGTAGGATATTCTACTTTGCATTCCCTGAAATGAAGCAAAGAAGCGAAAAAAAATAAAATATTGTAGGACATTCTACTTTGCATTCCCTGAAATGAAGCAAAGAATCGAATTAAGAAAGAAATATTATAGGACATTCTTCTTTGCATTCCCCAAAATGAAACAAAGAAGCGAAATAAATAAAATACTGTAGGACATTCTACTTTGCATTACCGACAATGCCTAAAAGAAGCAAAAAAATCCGAAGGCATTACAACGCTATGGCTTCTAGAACACGTTACCACTAAAAGCGATTACGGATTTTTTGCTGGGGATTATGAAGCCATGCAAACTAGAAGACGAAATAAACAGTTATCGACCAATTTCATACTTTATTTAGACTTTGAGAGAGTATTTGATAGAATAGGCGTACATGTCGGGAGCTTCAATTAAGGGAGCTATTTATTTGCTTCGTCAATTAAAAAATGAAAAATTAAAACAAAGATTTATAGTCTCTGTAAACACTTTTTAACACATCGAGCTTTTAAAATCAATATTAATGACATATACTAGATAGAGTATCCCTGTAAATGGAATTGCACAGGGATCCCCTATCTTTGTTATGTTTTTCATAATAGCGTTTACTTATATAATCAATATTTTTGCTAACTATAAAATTGAATACTCACTATATGCAGATGACGTGTGTATTTTTCTAAGAACAATAACCTAGAAACAGTAAAGAAAACTTTTCCCAATATCCTTGATCGTATTTCCGAATGGGTTCTTACCTCAGAAGCAATTCTGTCCTATTGAAAATGTAATACTCTCCATGTATGCAGGAAGAAAACATTTACCAGTTGAAATTTTGCTTTAAATAATCATATTCGACTGGATCCATTTCAAATCATGCAGGCAGTCCGATGGTATATCGAGAATTAACTTCAGAATAAGATATGTTTTTTTTTAATTTTCATAGCATTACTTTTGCATGTTTTNAGTCCGATGGTATATCGAGAATTAACTTCAGAATAAGATATGTTTTTTTTAATTTTCATAGCATTACTTTTGCATGTTTAACGAATTTTTTAAGATTTTATAAGAAAAAAAAATGTGTGGCAATTTTTTCTTAACCTTGTAGTTTCCTTAGTTTTTAAGCTTAATATTGATAAATAAAAGTGAAAAATGTTGATAAACGATAAAAAATTCTACAATTTTATGAAGAAACAAAAAAAAATTTTCTCATAAAGGCTACCTTATTTTTCTTTACATTTACAAGGTTTATAGGTGTCCATATGTACTACTTACCATAAATATTTCGTTTGGTATTTTTTCGTATACATAGAACCTCTTAAATACTACAATTTTTAAGGCGTTCTTTTTTTCTTGAAAGAGTTTTTTAAATTTTTGACACTTCTTTATATATTTCTTGAAAATTAAAGAATTTCGATAAATAGCACAAATACATAACTTTTTTGAAGAAACAAACAAAAATGTATACTCAAAAGAAAACACGGTTTTTCTCAAAATTTTGATGATTTATTCTTATTCCTAAATTTTCCCTATAATTTTCGATTGGTGTTTTGATAAACAACGGTAGTACTTTACATCTTTTATAAAAGCAAACAAACATTTTCTCAAAAATCGCAACTTTTTGTCAGAATTTTTGGCTGAAGAGTATAATTTTTACAGGAAGTCATATTATTGAAGCCTTCGGTGGGAGATGGTTTTAACTCACTTTTTTTAATTAATAAAATTAGTCATCACCAGTTCCACCAGAGGCTTTAATTTTCAATTGGATTTTTTTTCATTCCTATAAGAAATAAATTACATATTTCCAATTTTATTTTTAAACCTTGCTATACTGGAAGCTTAAAATTAAATTGAAACTCAAATTATTTTCAACTTTATTAAAAATAGAGCTTATTTCTGAATAAATAAAAAAAGTGTTCGCACAAAAAGGTGCGATTTTTGAGAAAATGTTTGTTTGCTTTTATAAAAGATGTTAAGTACCACCGCTATTTGTCAAAACACCAAACGAAAATTTTATGGAAAATTGTTGGAATAAGCGTAAATCATAAAAACTTTAGGAACAACCGTGTCTTCTTTAGAGTATAATTTCTTGCTTGTTTCTTCAAAAGAGTTATGTAACGGGTGATTTTTTTGAGGTTAGGATTTTCATGCATTAGTATTTGACAGATCACGTGGGATTTCAGACATGGTGTCAAAGAGAAAGATGCTCAGTATGCTTTGACATTTCATCATGAATAGACTTACTAACGAGCAACGCTTGCAAATCATTGAATTTTATTACCAAAATCAGTGTTCGGTTCGAAATGTGTTTCGCAAACCCAATTGCTGCGAACGGCGACGAATCGACATTTCACGGTCTTCAGCAACACTCTCAGAAACAGACGCAATATTCTCTTCTGTACGCACTGTACGCATTCGTGTGGTTGGTTTAATGTCCAATAAAGTAAACTGAGTGCGAAACTTGGTCACAATCGCATTAATTGTTTGCTCACTTGGTCGATTATGTAGACCATAAATCGGACGTAAAGCGAACCGAACACTGATTTTGGTAATAAAATTCAATGATTTGCAAGCGTTGCTCGTTAGTAAGTCTATTCATGATGAAATGTCAAAGCATACTGAGCATCTTTCTCTTTGACACCATGTCTGAAATCCCACGTGATCTGTCAAATACTAATGCATGAAAATCCTAACCTCAAAAAAATCACCCGTTATATTGATATTTATTTTTATGTATTTTTGCTATTTATTTTGCTATAATTTTAAAGATATTTTTAAAGAAGTATCAAAAATTTAAAAAACTCATTCAAGGAACAACTAGAAATCTTAAAAGTTGTAGTATGTAAGAGGTTCTATGTAAAGAACTCAAATCAATTGTTTTCACATAAGAGACCAAAAAATACAAAACGAAATTTTGCTGGTAAGTAGTGCATATGGACACCTATAAACCCTGTAAATTTGAAGAAAAAAAGGTGGCCTTTTTGAGAAAAAAAGTTTTTTTTGTTTTTTCATAAAATCTTATTTTTGTTATCGTTTATCAGCATTTTTCACTTTTGTTAATCAATTTTAAAAAGGTACAAAAAATGCGGTACAATAACCTTTGCAGCAGCCAAATGGCTTAAAAATTAAGGAAACTACAAGGTTTGAAAAAAATGCCACAAAATTATTATTTTTTGACAAAATCTTAAAAAATTCGTAAAAAATGCAAAAGTAATGCTATGAAAATTAAAAAAAATACGAGTTCATTTATTTTTCAAGCAGAAATCATATTTTATTCAGAAGTTAATTCTCGATATACAATCGGACTGCCTGCATGATATTAAGTGGATCCAGTCATTATTAAAACTGTTAATACAGAATACTTTGCTTTGCTGCCTCTGTGCTTAAGTGCACATTTAAGATACCTACCCTAAAATGCGCATCAGAGGCATTATTTTTAAAATTTATAAGGAAACTGCTCCGATAGATGCATTCAACATACCTGCACATTGGCGATACCTGCCTTAAAAATTGTGCGACTAGTATCAATTATCAATGAAAGTATTACGTTTACCTGCTCTGGCCCTATTTTGCTCATCTCGCAGAACAACGAAAATGGCTACCAATTTATGTAGTTATATAGATAATTAGATAGCAATCGGTAAAAATTTCGCTTGCAGTAATTTCTACATGGTAAGTGCTCCGCCAATATTTGGTTTCATAGGGATTCGGATACCTTCCTCATTGAAGTAGTAAAGAAAATTCGCTTAAGTGCCTTTTTCGGTTACGTGCACAAGTTTTTCGTGCAAAGAAGGATGTGCAGCTAAGCAAAATATACTGTAATTTAAAAATATTTGGCATTTATTTCATACATTGTATGTATGTTAAAAACTTTGCTTCTAAACATAGTAATGTTCATGCATCTATATTAATTAAGATCCCCAAATATTTAATCCTATCGGTAATTGATTATGGACTACCTTTTTATGGACAGTGTTTTGAGGAAAGGTTTACGAGCCTTTCCTACTACGCCTATCAAAAATCTTCTAGCCTAAGCTGGGCTTTCTGAATCAAAAGACCGTGTTAATCAAAACCTTATTCTCTTAGTTCCAAAGCTGTATGTATCTAAAGGCTGGTTTTCACTATGTCATATTTTGTTGCATTTACATTTTGACACAACTTTATCTCCTTTATCCATACCTTTACCGATAATATTATGTGCCAAAAACAGACAGATCGCCGCTTTATCAGCACACGTACACGACTATAAACCTATTAGAGGGGGGTAAAACTCGTGATTTTCTACGTGACACATGGTGTCACGCTTCTTCACGCGGGAGCGTGAGCGGTTTTAAGAGAAAAATCACGTAATTTCCGTGATCGTGCGTGACTGAAATTTTCGCTTACGTGAGCGGGCGTGGCTTAGATTTCCCGCCAGTCACGTAACTTTTACATACATAAATATATGCATTTAGTTTAATGCGGAAATACATATTAGGGCTATTCGCGATTCGGTGCATAAGAGCGGACAAATTTATGCAATTGCAAAATATGCCATGGATTGTGAGCGACCTTTATTAAATTGTTATGGTAAAACTTTTTTAATCAACTGATAGAAATGTCAACCAGAGTTGCAATGCATAACATTTTTATGCTATGGATTCTCGGTATTGCAAATTTGTCAAGCCATGACAAATGCAAATGCGTATATTTTGTTTGTGTATTGCAAATAATTTGCAATGCAATGATGCTAGGCCATTTGCACCGGATCGCGAATAGCCCTATTGAGTTAAAAAATAAAAGAAACCAAAGTTGTGCCGATGCTTTCAAATATTGTGAGAAAGCTTAAGATTTGCCACTTCTTAGAAGCTTTTCAAGGCAAATTTAAGACATACCAGCTAGCTCATCAACTACATAGTGCAAGAGTTTTTTCTGCTTCAGGCAGAATTCTAGAAGAAATACGTATGTACCCACCTGTTTGGTGAAAACCTCGACTATACGAATTTCGAGCTTTTTAATTATATTTTTTTTACAAATATTTTGACTATGCAGGTTTGTATTCCATTAAATTTTTTTATAATAAAGTGCAAGTTTAAAGTAGCTTCGACTTAGCGTTGATTTTTCTCTTTTTTTTGTTGACTGTGCAGAAATTGAGCAATACCGTCAACAAAAAAAATTGCCAAAAATCAACGGTAAGTCGGAGCTACTTTCAAATTACTCAAAATATTTCTAAAAAATCCAATTAAACATTTTTTCAAAGTATGAGTGTCGTAAAGTAATGATAAGCACTATACAGGGTGTCCCAGAAGTAACGTGCCAAACTTTAGGGCAAGGTAGGTGGGGGGTATACAGGGTGTCCCAGAAGTAACGTGCCAAACTTTAGGGC
>NW_016159808.1:6827-34195 GCF_001687245.7 Rhagoletis zephyria | reverse complement strand
AATTTTATGATGGTTCCTTAATTTATTTTAACTACATTGCATTTGAGTATGGAGAGGCAACTATCTGGAAGTATTTTACATAAAAAATTTACTAAGTATTGCCCGGTTTGTAGTTGCAGTTAAAGAAAACACATGAAAAGGCACGATTTTTTTTAAATTCGAAAAAATTTAAATATTTCAAAAACGGTGACACTTTTACCTGAAAATTTTTTGTTTATCAGTGAGCTCACAATAATAGTGCGTTCATCTCTTGTTAGGCGTTTGGCGGAGCGTTTGTAACAATTCTTGTGTGATAAAAGCCTATTTATTTGGAATGCTATTTATATAAATAAAGTTTCGATTTGAAAAAAATTTCCGTGAGAAAGCGTGCCTGGGCGTGCGTGATTAAAAAGCCATCGTGAGCGTGCGTGAACGTGTTTGAAAAAATATAACAGAACGTGAGCGTGCGTGAACGTGCGCCAAAATCACTCACGCGCCCATCTCTAAAACCTATCCTGATCGAAATCCATCAATATAGTGCTCTTTAATCCCATTTGGTAATGCGTTTTCACTTATTTGACGACAAATACCATTGAATTTGACATAGTGAAAATAAGCCGTAACAATACTAAACAGCGACACGAAATAGTCGATTAAACAAACCCAAAGGTTAAACGGTCCTCAACCATATTAAAAGTAATACAATGCATAGCTCATTGGTACAAACAAATCGTGGTACAAAGCTAATAAGACTATTTAAATACATTTTTTTGTTCGATAATTTTCTATGTGGCTCGCTTAAAAACGGTTTTGATTTTTTCGTTTTGTTTTATTTAATTTAAATTATTATTTTTTATTTAAAGAAGCTATAATAGCCAGTTTCATGGAAACAATTTAAGTGAAAAATTATTTTTTTATTTGAATTTAATATGAAATCAGACAGAAAAATAATCAGTTTTCACTTAAATTGCTGCCGTGAAACCGGAAGTAAAAATTCCTCCAGTTATAATTTAGTCAAATAACAGATAATTATTACTTGGGGCGAAGACTATGCAGATGGTGAAAAGGTGATCCAAATTATATAGCAATTTTCTCTTGATCTTTAACTCTTTGCTAAACTTTATAAGGATATTTATTATTATTTTGAATCTTAACCATGGAGATTATTGTTTGTTTAAATTTCAAAGTAGTGTATAAAGCAACCAGTTCTGCTCTCTATTTTTGACTATTATTTTTTCTTAAAATTAATGAGGATTAAAAAAAAAATAAATAGATTAGCCGGAAAAACATTTTAAGTTCCAAATTAATTTTTTTCAACACTAGCTTATCTTGGTAGGTCAAAAAAGGCAAATTTGAATAAATAGCCCAGTCTTTTATCTTTGAGTTGGAGGGGCTGCTTTATATATAGCACCTTATTATAAAAAAAAATATTAAAGGGCAACAAAATTCTTTTTCGAACAACTAATTAACGGCAAAAAAACGGCAGAAATACTGGATTTTTTCACCGAACAAATGACTTCAATTATTTTTAAAAAGTAGTTAAATTTTTGCTTAAAAAACTACTCGCACATGCACTAAACATGAAAATAACTATACGAGCGGTGCAGTCACTTGAAGCTAAAGGTACACTGAAAATAAAATCTGCGTTAATATAACGAAAACTTGCGTACATCTAACGAAATTTATAGTCATTTTGAGCCACGAAAGTTTTCGTTGATTGTACAAAACCGTTTTCGTACATACTACGAAAATATGAGACATCTGATCTTTTGTACATTTTACGAATGTATTCGTACTATTTACTAATGAATTTAGTAATATTTACTAAAGAATTTTGTGCGATTTCTTAGCTTGTTACGAAATGTTTATAAAATACACAAAAATAATTCGTATATTTTACAAAATTATTTTGTTAAAATCTGCGCTTGTTTCGTAGAATGTGCGATTGCTTAAATTCTCCACACTGTAATAAATATAGTACGAATTATAACACAACACGTTTATTTTTTATCGTTAATTTTAAGCGTTTTTGTTTCACAAAATGTTTGCAAAAACGCTTAACATTAATGATTAAAATATAATAAAAGTGTTGCGTTACAATTTGAGCTATGTTTTCTATAGTGTAAAGAATAAAAGTAATCATACATTCTATGAAAGAAGTGCAGATATTACAAGCATAACTGTCGTTAATTAAGTTTCAAACTACATTGCAGTTTAAAATTAATAAAAAAGTTATTTTGCCTCTAATAAAACTTAGGTCTTTTATTTATATGCATACGAATAGGTTCTATACTACAGATTTTTTTTATTGCTTATCCTTCATTCAATAAAGTATATTGATGAAAAGTGTTAAATTATGAAACTCAACACAACTCTTATTAAATATAATAAGATACAAAATATGAAAATATATAAAAAATACTAGTTTTGCTTTCTTAAACACTAAATACTTTTGTGTGGAGGTACTTGGGAGATTCGCAGCTTCTTTGGTATTTGTTTCCTTCACGATTATAAATTAAAGGAAAATTGTAAGGCATCTAAAAGGCAAGTTTTAGTGAAAAATCTTACATGTAGTTGCTTTTAATTTCATTAAGTAGTGCGTCTGTTCCTGGCTTGGGCTTGCCGTTGAAAGATAACCGATAAAATTGCCTATTTATGAAGTCCCACATTGCAGCGCAAGGCTCAGCGATGTTAAAAACATTGTATGCTTAAAAGCATATATCCACAGCTTTAATACATATTTAATTTTGTACAATTCACAATTACACGCGGTACATAAAATATGATGAAATATTAAACTTCAAGTAATTTAGTATAATAATAATAGATTGGCGCTTACACATATGTTAGTGTTTGGCCGAGCCTCTCCTCCGATTTGTGGCGTGCGCCTTGATATTGTCACACAAATAGGAGGGACCTACAGTTTTACGCCGACTCCGAACGGCGATTGTATTTTTATGAGAAGCTGTTTTTCATGGCAGAAATACACTCGGAGGTTTGCCATTGCCTGCCGAGGGGCGACCGCTGTTAAGAAAAAACCTTTTTTCTATTTTTTTTCGATGTTGCTTTTACCAGGGCTTGAACCCAGGCGCAGCGGAGTGGAAGCGCGCACTGCTTACCACTACACCACAGCGGCCGACAGTAATTTAGTATATTGTACGAAAATATTAGTATGTTGTACGAATTTAAAAACCATGTTTCGGCATTGGTACTATGTACGAAAATATTTTGTAAATTGTACGAATACAGAATTGTAGAATTAATAATTAATGAATAATGCAATTTTTTAAAATTTTGAAACTTCATGTAAATATTTCTTTTATAAGAGTGAGCTGCTCGGTTCGACTCGTAGCTGTATTGTATCTGTGATATGGCTGTGATTGATTCCTGAGTAACGTAAGCTGCGTAATAGGTAAAAAACACGTCATTTTAACACGCTGCCATTATTCGGAGGCATGGACTGATTCTTGCATTAAAGCTGTCATCTTTTTCCTTCAAAATTCTGCTTCTAGTGGGTAGATATCTTAAAAAGGAAACATTTTAGAGCAAAATTTTATAAAGCATAAAAAGTTAAGATTTTTAAAAGTTTTAATTCGGACAGACGGAAACGAGCGTTTGTAAAAATTTAATTTGCGTAAAGAAGAGTCCCTCAAAGTTCCAGTAAAATCTAAAATGGGTTGGCAACGATCTTGTTTATTTTCACACGATTTTATATGGAATTACTCAGTGTTAAAAAATAGCAGATACGAATGGACTTTGACCAGTTGGCAGTTGCAAAAAGGGAAGAAATTATTCAAAACACCTTTTAGGGGAAATGCACGTAAGGTATGTGGATAAGGGTAGCACAAATGGCGGCAAAACTGCTGACATAAATGGCATTGACCAAAATCTAGTGTAACATTTTTTCGATTTGTTTATGGTATCACTTTGCTTTTTTATATATATCCAATTTTCAAACTGCTGAAATATTTCAAAAACTGTATACATGGCTGCCTTGGCACATACGGTACTCAAAGTTCTTGTCCACTCAAAATATATCATTGAGAATGAATTATTTTCAATTGTTTTTTTGGGAGAGGCGCATAAAATTAATAGAGTAAACAAATTACACCATATTTGCAACAGTAATCTTCTAGATGTATTTAAAAGAGCCACAAATATTTGTTTGTTTTGTTTTTGGTCGTCAAAATTTTAATTTTTATCAAATTCAGTTAAGTTCACCGGCGGAATTTAAATAAAGCAGCTGAGCTCAACTTAAGTTAATAAGATCTAAATTAGAGTTGCCAGACGTACTGCTTTTGGAAGTAAACGTACTCTTTTTTTATTGCAATGTACTCCCTTGTACTCCCAAAAAAAATATCTGGAAATTTACTCCTTTATTAGCTTTGTACTTCTTTTGTACTCCTTTTCCCAGGTAGTAATATTTTATCATATACAGGGTGTAAAATAATATCTGCTGCACAGTTTTTTTTTTTTGAAAAATACAGGGGGCCTTTATAGATTTTGCGAAAAAGTAGTTTATTGTTAATTATCCACAGATTTTACTTAAATTTTATTAATTTGTTTTTAAATTTTAACCTTCATTTGGGTTTACCGGCGGTAAACACTTTGGGAGAAAAGTGCAAGTCTTCGTCGATTACTTTATTACATATCTTTTGTAACCATAGGCTAAATTTCCCCATTTGGGTCCTTTATACTCCGTCTTTTGTCCAACATAAGGCCTCACACTCAGCAATCGAAAAGACTCGAAACTGGTGACTAGGAGGGCATTCATTCGACCAACCCTATACAGTTTTTTTTTTCTTTTTTTTATACAAAATCTAAGAAAAAATACACCTGAAAAAGAGGTTTGTGCCGCATGTACTTATCTCCCAAAGCTGGCAAATGCAAATCAGGATTAAAATCTTAAAACCAATTAATAAAATTAAAGTAAAATATTTACAAAATTAACAAAAAAAAAACACAAAATCTATAAAGAACCCTTTTAATTTTCAAAAAACCTGTGCGACAGTTATTATTTTGCGCGCTGTACTTTGCCATTCATATTGTGGCAAACACTACTTAGTAAGCAAAGTTAAGTGTGATAGTGAAAAGGTGTAAGCATGACCTTAGGGGCAGGGCGCTCGGGTATAAAAATCAGAAAAATTAATTATAAGGCTTAAATTAAAAAAATGGCCATACATTCAGGAAGAGTCTGGAATTCTTTTGTAGTTTTTAGTTTTTTAGTTGGGGAAACTTTCCTATAAGGGCGTCATTGAGAACCGAATTCTACTCAAAAATACTGTGGACGCAAGTGAAAATCGTGACTTTTGGCAATTTTTATAAGGGGTCCCGCAGGGGCCCTAGGTGGTCGGGAGTAACATTTTTGGCAATGGCGGTTCATGCCCTCTCCAAAAAGGTCGGAAAAGGTGCCACGTCCACTCCCCCTTCGATCACCATCTCTTTAACAATCGTCCCTATTGGAAAGCCAACCCATATAGTTATTTATTTTTCACATTTATTGTTGCTTTGAAAGAGATTTCTAAGATATCTTTGTTTGTTTATAAATAATTAATGGTAATTTTTAACAATAAATTGCACAAATAATTAAAAAAAGGAATTGTACTCCTTTTTTATGTCATGTACTGCTTTTTTTCTATCGAAAATATAAATGTACTCCTTTCTCCGTTTCAAAATCTGGCAACCCTAATCTAAATATTTAAGCAAACGCATGTAGAAAAGAAAACTTTTAAAATTTTCCCTTGATGAAAGTGGAGTTTACTAGTCTTGTAAGTATTTTAGGTCTTCAAAACATTTGATTTCTATCTGGAGATTAATATTAAAAAAAAACTGTTGGTCTTTCTTTTCATATTGGGCAATAGATGGATTGAAGGTCATGACAGCGTTAATATTTTGGATGACTTTTACTGGACATACGATTTCTGTAATACATATGCCATTCTATTATTTCCAATTAATTCTGCATAGCTAAAGGGATCCTTTTACGTATTGTTCAATATCTTGAAAAATGTGTTTGATTTTTCAACATACCTGTTATCTGTAATCGGAAGCCGGCTATTTATTGCTGCTTGTATGCTATGTAGAACCGCAAGAATCTCAGGTGATCATCATGGCTTACATATTGAATGAACTTGATGCTGGTGAGTTTGATATTTCGCGGTAGCCCGACGTTATTTTTTTGATTTGTTGGGTTCAACGCTGTCTAAGATTTTCATCTAGTTAATTCTCATTTTTCATATTAATGACCTCGAGTCTTTTCCTTTGCTGTGTTTTTAGTAACTTAGTTTTCTCTTGCTTTTTTTATTTTAAATTTTGCACGCTTCGTTTGCTTTAAGTAATTTATTGTGTCATTAAATAAAGGCGAAGCTAAGGCACCACGTTTCCCAGTCGCGTTTCAATTTCAAGTTCTATAATGCATCCTTGTTTTCAATGCGGGAATGAATAAACTTTTATTTTTTATTTTTGGTTTTGCTTATGTTTTTTTTTTTAATTTTTCTGTTTTTGCTGCTATTCTGCTTTCCGTTTTCAATGAACTGTGAGCAATTCTGAATTATTTTTTATTATACACTTTTCGGCGGCTTTTGTTTATTAATATATTTTTTTGGTTTACTTTAAATTAGGGATCTGTGGTTGTAATCTGTGGGTTAGTTTTAACTTTTTATGGCTGTTCGTTCATTATATTTAATTATATTGTTAATGTTTTTTTAAATTTTTTTAGTTTTATTTTTATACTAAGGGTTTTTGTCATCACCAAGTAATTTAATCAAATTACTCGTTGCACTTAAATGTATGTATGTATGTTTTTTATAACTTCACCTGATTAACATCCACTGCACATGCGCGCATGTGTGCTTAGAGGCCAAAAATATCACTTGAAGATTTATTGTTGATTTCTTAAAAAAAATACTTGGTACTTTTGTTGTCGTGTTGGTTGTTGTTTTGGCGATTTTTAATAAATCCGTTTCACAAGTTTATTTGCGATTGATTTTTTGTTGTTGTTGGTTGTCAGTCTTGCTTTGATAATGTGAGAAGTGCGGGATGGTACCATCATTTGTATGTTGTTGTTGTATGATTTTCTCGTTTACCTGTTTCTGCACAAGTCCACTCGCAATGTGTTTTTTTATTATTTGGGGCACACACTAATTTTTAGTTTATTTTTGTTTACATTAGTGACCAATGGGGGGGAGGTTTATTGCAATCAACTTTTATTATTATGTTTGTTCATATTAAATTGTTATTCATTTATTGATAATTATTTCTAATTATTTCTGGTTTATATTATAGAGTACATTTTCTTATGTTAAATTTCCTCTTATTTACTTTGAAATATTTTACTGTATATATTACTATTAGTAGGAGTAATTTAGTTTTCATTCTCGAAATTTGCGCCTTACTTTTTATGCTCTAGCAAGTATATAAATATTTTTGACTAACTTTTTATCTTGCTTCTTTTTTCAATCTCTAAAACCTAGTCGCCTCTTACAAATTTTACTAAAAAACATTTATTTTAATTGTTTGCTGGAAAACTATTTTGTGTAATATAAATCTTAAGGGATTTCTTAGCTCCGCAGCTAAGTATAAATTTAATTATAAAAACCATATAATTCACAATCAAAGTGTAGTGTAGCCGTCTGTGAGCGAGTTTGTTGCTTAAGTTTTTCGTTTTATTTTATGGCTGCCTATGGTTGTATGCTGTTGATAGTTTTTCCTTTATTTATTCGTTTTTGTGTTGTACTGGAACACAACTTCTTTTTGTCTAGTGCTACGGTTGTTTGTTTGCTCTTTGCACTTTTATTAGTTATCGATTAATATTTCGAAATTATTAAAATAAACTTTTTCTTTTTTTCCTTAGTAAACGCGCTTAAAATCTAAAATTAATTCTTAAGGTGTGCGTGTGTGTTTGTTTGGCTGATGAGTTATATTTGCTTGCTATCCAGATTACCTGTGAGTGTGTGACTATGTTTTTCGTTTTTGTTGTTGTTGTTATTTTTCTTGAGTATTTTTAGCAAATGCTAGCTGTATGGTAAATGGTATTTAAAACTGTATGTGCCGGTGTCAGTGTGTTTTCGTTCAATTACATTAGGCTGTATTTTGGAAATTTTGTGAATTCCTATTGCGCCACGAATTTTTATGTCGCTTGGGAATGGTGCGCAATAAAGCGAATTTCGGACTTTTTTGTATCTAGCTTTTTTCTAATAATCTAATCCAGAATGTGTGTTAGTGTGCGTTCGGTAAGTGCGAATGTTGTTATTCAAGCTTTTTATTAGGTACTTACTTCTAGTATTAATTTTACACTTTTATTACAAAAATAAATATGGTATGTATATATTACCTATTTACAGATTTGTAAGAACAGTATTCTCACTGCCTTTTTGTTTTTTTTTAAACCTTAATCCTGGGAGTGTTACAACAACTGTGTACGCACTGATATTTCTGTTTGATTCAAAATGATTGATTTGATAATAAAATTTTCTTTTTATTATTTTGTTTCTCTTGTTTTATTTAAAGTGCCTTTTCATTTTTCATTTTGTTTATATTCTTTTTGCTTTAGTTCTTATTTAAATAATTTTTTGTTTAATTTTATTGTAGTTCTTTAGGTGTTTTAGTTTAATTTATATATTTTTCAGTTTTTCCCTTCTTCTTTTCAAGCCTTTAGCTGTTGGCTCTCGAAATTTCACATTAGCGTATCTTACTTGCACGGTGTTCAATTAATCACATAAATACGTGATGTTTCTCTCCGTATTCAACGGAATCGCCTTTTTTCTCATTTTTTCCTGCATTTATTGCGAAATCGGTCTGAAAAATTTTGGAAATATTGAGTTGACAGAAAAAAGTGTACAAATAACCAGTCTTATATTAAAACTTATATTGATGCGATTTAGGTGTCATAAAATTTGCGATAAAAACTTTTTTTATTTGTCAACCAGCACCCACTCCAACCTAACCCAACATTTTAACTTTAAAGCAACTAAAAATAAATTTTTTCGCGAGGAAATTGAGATAATTTTATTCAATGTTAATTTAGTTTCTATAAATTTGTATAATTTTAAACGTCCACATGATCTTAAAAATTGCTTTTCAACTACATATGTACGTAGCAATTGAGTTACAACTAAATATGTTATGAAGAATTGGATGTTTTTAGAGCGCAAAATTTTATGACGCCGAATCGCCACGTAGTAAAAGTTAGTTTACAAACGTTTTGTGCGCGACCTTTTATTTAGAGATTAGCCTTTTTCCAAGTATTTTATATTAAATATAGTAACAGCTATGGACAGATAAATAATAAAGTACTTCTTTAAAATAAGTTTAGTGTTTGTTTAACGTATTTTGCAGTATATTGCTAAGCAATTCCATCAGTTGTTATTTTTTTTCGATTTATAGTTCCTATAAGAGTAAATACGTCCCAAGTGATTTTCGAAAGTTTAACTTTTGCGCGGATTTTTGATAAGAAGCATATATGTTAATATTGGGCAAAAATTTCTATATTTGCTCATGTTATTGATAAATATATTTAAGATTGAAAAGTTACTAAATACAAAGATAACGGGGTGAAATTTTACACCCTCATACAAAATATGATGACATTATTATGAAAAAATAACCACGTCGAATTGTTATCAATTTTTTTCAACAATTGAATTTAATTTTTCGTTATTAATACTACTTAGGAAGAAAATTGTGTGCCTGTCCTTAGGTTTGGAAATATTTATATTTTGGTTGCACAATGTGTTAAGTTTTCTGTAAAAAGAGTATTCAGTTTGCATTATTAGTTTTTTAAGTCGGATAAACGGGTTTCAAGACGTTTATAATATTTCAAAATAGCTGGTGAAAGCATAGGAAGGGGAGGAAAAATCAAGTGGAGAAGAACTTGCCATTTCCAATTGGCGTCAGTTGGCACGGCGGTTACAGCGCCAAAAAAGAAGAAGAAGTTATATATTTGCTATTTAGCAGCTAGATACTCCAGATTTGGCGAATTTCGCACATTTATTATTCACCTTTATAACCAGACAAAATGCTTGAATGCTCTTAATTCTCAAAGTTTTAGTATAACTGATTTATAGAGTAGGCATGTCATGTATAACCACTTGCATATTAAATTTTATCACACAACCCAGTAGGCCGCGGGACTCAGAATACGCAAAGACATTTGTAGTACACGAAAGTTCTACTTAAATTCATACATATCTGCGTTCATATGGAAAACTAGCTTATGTCGAAAGGCTGGCTTTAGTATAACGCGGCATTCCGTTTATTCTTTAAACGACAAGGAATTTTTGGATGAGACTTAATAAGAATATTGACTTGCTAGTATCGGAACTATTTCTTGCACGTTTATTTGCCAAAAATGGCTCAACGGCTCACCGCCAGAGAGTCATTCGCAATCGTATGCTGCGAATGCCGATTTATACTAAAGCCAGCCTTTCGACATAAGCTACTTTTCCATATGAACACAGATACACTGAGGAGCAAAAGCGGAACAGTAATAAATAATATGAATTTTCTTGCGATATATTCGCAATTTATGAAGACTTTTTTGTAATCTAGTTTCGGAATTCACATTTCCAATGTTTATTTCATCAGAAGGCCATAAAAACAATAATTAATACAAGCAGATAAAGAAGAAAATTGCAAAAAAACGTAGCAACTAGATTGTTCCAGTTTTGCACCAGACAGACAATTTTACCATTTGCTTGACTTTTAATAAATTGGCCATAACCAATTTGAACATTTTAGCTTGGGATACTTTCGCACAGGTTATAGACGAAATCTGTTGAGAATGCGCACCGGTTTTCCTCAACGCCATGCCCAAGGACTTGCATGCGATTGGGCGAATTTTCGCAATTGAACAGTGGCATTTTCAATCAATTCCATAAGTTTTCTGTTGAATCAACTCTGGGCTTTACGCAGGTCACTCCATGATTATTAAAACTTGGGATATAAATCCCATACCTATTTGGCCCCACTTTTGGAGGATATTTCTGATCATTGTCCTGTTAAAATTGATAAAAGCCTGCGAATAATATCCTCAGAAATTGTCAAATTCTTTGAAAATGCTCATTTGTTGTCACTTCTCTATTTGCCATCGATTTTACCAGAGTTCTTACTCCCTAAGGCGTAACACGGCCCTACATCATTAAATGTACACATACAAACCTAATAGTTTAAATATTTTGGGACGTTAGGGGTGTCCCTGATGCAGGTGCACAGTACTTGAACCAATATTCCGACTTAAACCGTTTATTTTATCCTCAGAGTTAAAAAATTTAGGACCGTGCCCTAATTAATAGTAAATTTTAGTGGAATAATGTGGTCGTTTTTGAAGAACTTGTAAATGCCCGCTTCAAAATAATACCAATCCAATGTTTTTTCTTAGTAAAAATGCGTTTCTGACTAAAAATTTTTCTGGATGTCAAAGCAAGCGGAGACTCTTTATCTTTTATGCTGCAATAACTTGTTCCCATGTCTTACATGATGTCCAGTCACCTGCTTTGTGGTGATAAAATAGTAATTTTTGATTTGGAACCAAAGTTTATTGGCATTTGAGACCCTCCAATATGCCTAGCCTGGCAAATTGCAATTTTTTGCGGTCTCTTGATCTTGCAGACTGAGGTCCTCCATTTTATCGCTTGTTTAGATAACCATAAAACGGAAATTTGGCCGATATGATTTCTTTCTTTACAGCGTGGCATTTCTGAACGTTTTGCAAAAACTTTAAGTTCTTTTTGCTTGGTATGTGCACTTAATGCACTCACAGCGAAAATTCCACGCGCCTTGATTACAAAATTGCAGAAAATGAGCCAGGACTCCTCTTTGAATTATAAAATTGAGAAATTACTAAGAGGGTGCAAAACTGGAACAATCCAGTTCATTTTTGTTTGGTCATTTTTTTCTGAGTTTAAATATGTGAATCTTAAAATTTTTATGGTCAAACGTTTAGTTAAACATCGGTAAGGCGAAATGCAAGTTTGAATTACCATAAAGTCAATAAACTGAAGAAGTACATTACCACAAACTTAACCTTCCGTTCTATTGTTCCAGTTTTGCTCTTCAGTGTATGTAGATGTGTAAAATTTCAGGACGTTAGCATAAGGCAGGGCTGGCGAACCAAAGGCACGCGTGCCATTGATGGTACGTAACAAAATAATTTGGACACGGTATTAATAAATAACCTAGTATACAGTAATCCAGCCATTGACAATACCCTATAAATATTTTGGCGAACCTTGGTTTTCCAACGTTCAGAGTAAATTTGAAATACACTCGAAATGGGTTCGAAAAAAAATTAAAACCATAGTAACAAGAGAGAAAGTGAAATCCAGCTCATTCTCGAAGGAAAATATAAGACAATTGCTCTCTCGCAACAAAATTTCAATTCGATAATGGGCTGGATTTCGAATTCATAATGAAGGGAAAATACATTGGATAACGAAGGTGCCGTTTTGCTGGAGAATGACTTAGTTCTCGAATCGAATACTAACCTATTGAACATTCGTTATCGAAGGTAAGACTCAAAAAAAAGATTGGTTTTCCAATCATTTTCGAATTGCTAACCAAGTCTAATGTTTATTGGGTATGCTTATTTAAAAACTAATACATGAATTATTGTTCATGTGTAGGATTTTTTTGTCATTAACCCATAGGCAACGACTGGTGCAAAAGTACCCACAAATGTTTGTTGATATATTCGAAATGTAAATTTAAACAGCAAAATTCATTAAAAAATAATAATTAAACAAAAATATTGTTAACTAAGACATGGGAGGTGGGCGTGTTTATTCACAGATTTCACCAAAATTGAATACTAACCTGAATTATACCGAAGGAAACTTCGGCACCGACTTTCGTTAAATATCTAAATTTAGTTCGAGTTAGCGTGTTTGTCAATTCATCTCGTCATAGATAATCAATGTGACCATTTTCCAAAGTCAGCCCTCCATTATTCACTCAAATCTGTGTTCGGAACACGGTATGACTTGAAAATATTTTTCACTATAAGGAAATATTGAAATTTGATTTCATTTGGGTTAACGAAAATGAAAACTGTGAAATATCAACCAATACATTCAAACCACAGTATACAGTAATCCAGATAGGCAAAACAAAAAATGTAAATATCCCTGCAAATCATTTTTTCAGAGTATTCTGAATCGTAAAGAAATTTTAAAGACTTCGGAAAGATCCCATCCGGTTTTTTGCCGAATTTTCTAAAATGAAATAAATTACGCACACTTCCATTCTTTTACGAAATTTCGGAAGAAAATCGGTAAAGAAATGAAAATAATGCTGCTATGTGAAGAATTCCTTGCAGACTTTTTTCAGAATTTTCTTTATTTTTCATACAGAAATTTCTTTACGAGTTCGTGTCAACCACTTCATATAATTTTCTTTGAAGATTCGGAAAAAAATCGTTACAGAAATCAGATACTCCTAAAGATTTCGTTAAGATTTCGGGAACTTTGGTTTGCAGGGATGCTTATTTGACAATTTGTTTGAATGTATTAGTTGATATTTTTTCACAGTTAACCCAAATGAAATCAAAGTAAATATTTTCTTATAGTGAAAAATATTTTCAAGTGACATAAAATAAAATAACGGGAAAAATAAAATTCCAAGAAAATTAGGAGTGAAGCTTTAGCGATTGGGCCGTATGAATAAAAATAAGCAATTGCGTTTTCTTAAAATTTTAGAACTTTTACTCGATTTATTCAAACAAAAGTGAAGTAACAGGTATGAAATTTTAAGAAAAAGCAATTGCTCCGTTTTTATTCATACGGGCCATTGTGACCGGATGTAGTTCCTATATAAGTCATACCGCGTTCCGAACACAACTTTGAGTGAATAATTGAATGAATAAGGGCTGACTTTGTGGAAAATGGTCCCATCGATTATCGATGACGAGAAGAATTGGTTCAGCCGTGTCTGTTTGTAAACACGCTAACTCGAAGAAAATTGAGATATTTTAACGAAAGTCGGTGCCGAAGTTGGTATAATTTAGGTTAGTATTAAATTTTGGCGAAATCTGTCAATAACCACGCCACCTCCCATGTAGTAATTAACAATACTTTTGTTTTATTACTTTTTTTTATGATTTTGCGGTTTAAATTTACATATCGAATATATCCCCAAACATTTGTAGGTACTTTTGCACCAGCCGTTGCCTATGGGTTAATGACAAAAAAATCCTACACATGCACAATATTTCATGTATTAATTTTCAAATAAGCATATTGTCAATGGCTGGTTTACTGTATACTGTGATTCAAACAAATTGTCAAATAAGCATATTTAAATTTTTTGTTTTGTCTATCTGGATTACTGTATACTGTGAATAAATAACACAAACGGCAATAACGCAAAGATTGCTTTATTTCACTTTAAAATGGGTTTTGTTTTATTTCCAACCTGGCAAAACAACAGCCTTATTTCCCATTTCTTATTTATACTATTTGTAACAAAAACAGTTTACTGACAGAAGGAAAAAGAATTTTGTTTATTCAAAAAATACAATTACACAAACAATTTTTTATAATTTATATGAAAAAAGTAATATTCTTAAAATATTTTTACTTATGTAAAGTCTAACAAAGATAGGGAAAGCGTCGTCTTTAATAACAGCTCGGCAAATTGCACATATCGCTTTTGAATGAATTTTATCTGCATGCTTTTTAATATGTTGAAAACTTTGCTGGAAAACCTTAAAATGTTTGCATGGAACTATGGCGCAATAAATAGGTGAAGTAATAAAACAGCTTTCTCGCTTTATTTTCTGACATTCGGCTGGCTTATAGTCACATTTTATTGGCAAATTTTCAATAAGTCAATGCCAAAATCTTTCTTCTCACTCTAATATTATTTCACCAAGTATAATTCCACCATGGCACAGTAGTTGCATTTATATGGGGAGAGCGGCCAAAAATACTTTTAATGGACATATCGGGATAAAATTTTTACCCTAAGGTCTGTTAAGAGTAAAAACTGTAATATGTAAAAGTGGGCGGGTTGGACATGCCCACATACAGTCATGTGAAAAATAATAGGGACACGACATTGTAACCAGTTTCGGCTATTTTTTTTGTTGTTTGTTTAATGTTTATTTTTTTTATAAAAACACAACTCACTATCTAGCAAAAACCATATATGTCCAAATTTCAAACTTTGTACAAGATAGGAACAACAAAAATTTAAAACAGCACCAAACTTTTTAATAAGAGCTTTTAGAAAAAATCTGGGTATGCAGTTTTATAGCTCATTAAATTCAAGCTTAAGAAATTGTAAGTTTGAAGTGGCTAAAAATTCGCGTTGATTGTTGATAATTTTTTTTTTGATGATGGTGTTATTATTTGCTTCCATAAAAAAAAAAATTGTCAAACATACTTTGAATGGGAGAAAATGCGTGACACCGCCAGGAAAAAAATTATCAAAAATTAAAGCGATTTCTTAGCCACTTGAAACTTGCACTTTCTTGAGCTAGAATTCAGCGGGCTATAAAAAAGCATACTTATCTTTTTTCTAAAAGTTTGGTGTTGTTTTGAACTTTTGTTGAATTTTTCTATTTTTTTTACAAAGTTTGGACTTATATGGTTTTTGTTAGATAGTGAGTTGTATTTTTATAAAAAAAATAAACATTAAACAAACAACAAAAAAATAGCCGAAACTGGTGTCGTGTCCCTATTATTTTTCACATGACTTTATGTGGGCGCCCTCTTTTACATATTACAGTTTTTACTCTTAACAGACCTTAGGGTAAAAATTTTATCCGATATGTTCGCCGACGCTCAAGAAAATCTATTTTCGGACGCTCACGATTTGAATTGGTGGAAGCTGTTGGTTGACATTTTAATGAAATGATTTCTTTCTTTTCGAGCCAATTGGAATGATTTTTCAAAACTGCTGATTTTTGGCGTTTGGATATTTGTCAATACAATGCAAATTTTTTACATTTTAATTAATACATTGTAATTAATACATTTTTGGAACTCATACCGATCTGGCTCAAAACCCTCATATTCAATATCTTTCGCTATTGCACCCAGCACATTTTGAACTTTCTGGGAGTGCGTACCGGAATTTTCACGCCAAATCTCAAAAACATGCAATCGACAAAATTCGCAGTGGTAACTTGGGCTTAGAAACATTTTGAATTAGAAAATTAGATGAATCAAAAAATAAACATGAAAAAAACTGTAGAAAATAAAGAGCTTAGATTACGTTATGGAATACTACGCGAGCCTCTGCAGGTCGATGCATCTACACTGAACACTTGTATAATCTTAAAATATTAACATACAATATGTAAATAAAAATATTGAGGGCCGATAGGGGAAACACACTTAAAACATTACCTAAATACTTGAAAGACGAACCAAGAAACACACAAAATCCTACATTTGTAAAACAACGATTTGCATAAAACACAACATGAATTATCTAAAAGTTTAATTGTAGAAATAAAGTCAATACCGTTATGTATAATATCGATTGCATACAATTTTAATTCACTCGACCTTTCACAATATTTTAATTACATTAAATCCAATTAAATTTTCAGCGTGCTGACGCTGTAGGAATAAAATGAACAATTGATGACACTTTTATTGCTTTTGTTGCTTTTTTCAGAAACAACCGTTAGAATGAAAACAAAAAATATATGACAACATGAAGTTTGGACAAAAAACTGATTGCTAAGCCTATTTAGGTTAAAAAATTTTTACATACATTTTTTTAATTTTGGCCTATGGCAGCAACCACTGTGCATGGGTGAGATGCATGCAATAACACCTGTAACGAAGCGTTTTATTGTCCCGATGCTTCTTCTACAATGCTGGGGTATACTCGCCGTGTCCAGGGTTCGATACAATAAATTTGTAGGTTTCGGTGCTCTGGTAAATCGTTCTTTATCGGCTAACTTTCTTATCTTCTATAAACATATAACAAAAAGATCACGGTGGAAAATTCCAGAAGTGTCGCTTCTGGTGGTTGGGTAACGGCTCCTTGTTCCGTTACTAGCCCGTTATGCCATAGTGGCGTGGCTTAAGTGCAGGTGGGCAGCGCTCTGCTGACGCCGATGAGTGGCGCGCTGCTAACGTCGGTAAGTGGTGCTCTGGTCGCGTCGGTATGTATCGCTCTCGGCAATGTCGGTGAGTCGCGCTCTGGCCGCGCCGGTGAGTGGCGCTCAAACAACGTCGATGAGTAGCGCTCTGGTGACGCCGGTATGTGGCACTCTTGCAATGTCGGAGAGTAGCGCTCTGACGCCGATGGCCAGTGGCGCTCTTGATCGCGCCGATGAGTAGCGCTCTGGTGACGCCGGAGAGTAGCACTCTAGTCGCGTCGGTACGTGGCGCTCTTGTAACGTCGATGAGTCGCGCCGATGAGTGGCGCTCTGATAGCGCCGGAGAAGGGCTCTTGCTGGCGCTGTTGACGTCGCTCTGCTGACGTTCGTGAGTGGCGCTCCTACGCGACTTCACGGTAGGCTGTGGAGAGCGGTGATCGAGGCCGATTTCTGTGGTCACCACTTCTGAGTGGGATTGTCTTGTGATGCCCTTTGCCAATACACAAGCAATCACTGCATTCAGTCGTAACTGTCACTCCGGTCTATGGCCCTCTACCTCTGAGTGGCGATCTCCTGTGATGTCCTTTGCCAATACACAAGCAATCACTCCCTTCAGCTGTAGCTGTTCAGCCGCGACCACTGCTCCGTGCTGACTGACTGTTTAGCGGCTGTGTTACAGTGATGGAAGCAGCCGGCACATTAAGCCCAATCGATTGATTTTCGTCACCGTATTTGCGTAACTCAGTGTAACTAATTTATATCTATTTCTTGCGGATTCGCAATTAAAATAATTTTTTTAATATTTGATCGTATGTGCTTAAACTCATAAATGATATAAACATAGGAAAGCAAGCAGAAGAAGCTGGCTTCCGAGTTTTAACGCTCAACATTAGAGCACTGATGGGTACTTCCTTGCCCGCGGGCAAAGCTCTTTTAAGCTTTCTACACATTTTGTATAGGCGCGACCAGAGTAAAAGCTCTCTCTGCCCAACGCTGCATTAGAGCTTCTCAAATATTGCAAAAACGCGATTTTTTGCCATTTTCACCACGTGTTTCTCATAATCTGGAGCTGATGGAAACTTTATACTTACGGATTCGTAATCAGCACAAAAAATTTTATCAAAAACAGCTTTAACATTTGCCACATCAAAATCTGTGTTGCCCTGTGTTACCTACACTTATTAGCTATATAAAGAGAAGCTCCTTCTTTTTATAAGAGGTGGTCTCGCGAGCGGCTGTACCGATTTTTTTTTTTAAATTTTGGACACCTACTGCAGACTTTCGAAATATTAAGGGAGCGTAGCATCACCCATACATTTTGAATTTTTCATACCGTATATCTCTGGAAGTATTTATGGTAGTGTCCTAGAAATTGGTATATACATTTTGGGGCTACTGGAAAAGGGGGCGTGGCGCTTTTCAAACATATTGAAACTTTTAGCTATCTGTAGATATATACCCCAGAATACAATGTTTTTTATTTTTCATAATAAATTTTTTTGTTAGTTTTTTATAGAAATATAGTTAATTTTGCATCAAATGGAACCAAATTTTTTTGTATGCAGTTCACTCAATTTCAAATTAAAGTTTTAAATGGCTATAAGTTGCCGCTGATTTTTGAGAATTTTTTTCACTGGTGATGTTGCGCATTTTCTCCGTATAACGAATGCGTGATAGTTTTTGTATGTGAAAAAATACCGAAGAGTGTAAGTATGTAAAAGACTTATTCTGGTAGGTGAACTCCTCCTAAACGACCGAAAAGATTTGATTGACACTTTTTCATGTGTTTGAGTATCACACAAAATCGTATTTGTGATCAGATTTGACTCATATTCGAGATATATGTATGTATTGGTAACGATAGGGGCAATACCATTGCAAAAACAGATGCGCAAAGGGCCGCTGGAGCCGAGTTATTGTAAAAATCGTCAATTCGGAGGCACCAGGGATCAAAGTAAAATTATCCCCGTTAAATTAACCATCAGAACCATTGCGGTCCTTGCTTTACAGTTACTAAACAGAATGTGGACCAATGATACACACCTGTTTGGAAATTGCCACCAACTATATTACGTTTACAGATTCAAGGACGATTCCGCATCGAGCCGTAAGGACTTCTTTCCGGTATAACGCTTCCGTCAGATTATTTAAGACGGCAATGGAGGATATGCATTCTGTCGACCAAAAAACAAACGTGAACATGAATTACTGGCGAAAACGTTGGACCAAATGTTTCAATTAAATTAATTTTTGGCGCGGCGACGTTCGCCGGATCTGCTAGTGTTACATAGAGAAGTAAATTTTAATAAAAAAACAAATCTGACTTCAATTCTCGCATACACATTTAAGATTATCGTTAATTTCTTCATGATCCAATGATCGGATTTTAACCAAAGCAGTATGGGGCCACTTGTGGGGTAACACCTTTCCTTTAAAACAAACAGTGCTGCTCTGGATCTAGTCCACTCAGACAGCGTGTATAAAATCGGAAGTCCCGATCGAACCGAACCAACAATATGAGAAGTGAGGGTGAAGATTGGAAACTAGTCCTTTCCAACTGGCCAAACAACTGAAGCTACAATATGAGAAATAAAGGTGCAGATTGGAAACTGGTGCTTTCCAACTGCCCTAACAACTGAAGCAGCAATGTGAGAAGAAAGGTGCAGATTGGAAGCTAGTGCTTTCCAGCTGCCCTAACAACAGAAGAAAAAATGTGAGAAGGGAAGGTGCAGATTGAAAACTAGTGCTTTCCAACTGCCCTAACAATTGTGGCAATAATATGAGAAGGGAAGGTGCAGATTGGAAACTAGTCCTTTCCAACTGCCCTAACAATATGGCCTGGAACTTGCTGTTCAGACCACTTACCTAATTTGCCTGCTCTGCCGTATGATTGGGAACTGCAATTGCGTTTTCTGGGAATTTCCGACCTTGTACTCGATTATTCAAATAAATTGAAGTGGAAGGTCGGAACTTTTTGGAAGGGGAAATTGCATATTTTTATTCATGTGGCCTAATACAGACATATGTAATATAATATATATAGTTTTTGTATACATAATTTTATATTTAATTGA
Organism: Rhagoletis zephyria; assembly: GCF_001687245.7. NCBI lineage: Eukaryota > Metazoa > Arthropoda > Insecta > Diptera > Tephritidae > Rhagoletis > Rhagoletis zephyria. The sequence continues at coordinate 14,089 of NW_016159808.1, read as the reverse complement.
TAATTTTTGCAATAAGAACATTACATTTCATATATGTACATATGTACGAATATCATAGTTGTATTATTAAGTCGTAAGACTGTAACAAATAAATAAACAAATAAAATAAATAAAAAAAAGAATTATAAAAATCTCTTAACCCTTTCGACCCGGATGGTACATATATGTACCACCAAAGTTTAAACATCCCTAAAACTTGTAATTTACATTTAATCACATTTGGAAATGTACCACGCCGTATGTTAGGAATTTCACCATCTGCCTGCACTCTACACATTCAGTTTTGCATCTCCTGTTATGCCCAGTTTCGTTTTATTTCTGGGGAGAGGGCCTCCCGTTAACGTTTTTGTACAGATTTCCTTGCGTTTGTGAAGATTTCTTAGTTTATTTAAATATATTATGGGTAAAAAAAGCCGTTTCTAATTATTGCCTGTAAATACGGTGATAAAATTTTATTATAAACCTCTGTTTTCACAAATTCAAATATATGGTACATATATGCACCAGCAGTCTCCTTTGGTGGTACATATGCGTACCNTGCCCTAACAATTGTGGCAATAATATGAGAAGGGAAGGTGCAGATTGGAAACTAGTCCTTTCCAACTGCCCTAACAATATGGCCTGGAACTTGCTGTTCAGACCACTTACCTAATTTGCCTGCTCTGCCGTATGATTGGGAACTGCAATTGCGTTTTCTGGGAATTTCCGACCTTGTACTCGATTATTCAAATAAATTGAAGTGGAAGGTCGGAACTTTTTGGAAGGGGAAATTGCATATTTTTATTCATGTGGCCTAATACAGACATATGTAATATAATATATATAGTTTTTGTATACATAATTTTATATTTAATTGATAATTTTTGCAATAAGAACATTACATTTCATATATGTACATATGTACGAATATCATAGTTGTATTATTAAGTCGTAAGACTGTAACAAATAAATAAACAAATAAAATAAATAAAAAAAAGAATTATAAAAATCTCTTAACCCTTTCGACCCGGATGGTACATATATGTACCACCAAAGTTTAAACATCCCTAAAACTTGTAATTTACATTTAATCACATTTGGAAATGTACCACGCCGTATGTTAGGAATTTCACCATCTGCCTGCACTCTACACATTCAGTTTTGCATCTCCTGTTATGCCCAGTTTCGTTTTATTTCTGGGGAGAGGGCCTCCCGTTAACGTTTTTGTACAGATTTCCTTGCGTTTGTGAAGATTTCTTAGTTTATTTAAATATATTATGGGAAAAAAAAGCCGTTTCTAATTATTGCCTGTAAATACGGTGATAAAATTTTATTATAAACCTCTGTTTTCACAAATTCAAATATATGGTACATATATGCACCAGCAGTCTCCTTTGGTGGTACATATGCGTACCAGTAGTCCGGTGAACATAACTTAATTTTTTATCGATTTCATGCAAGATCAAGCCAACGATATGCCTCTAAATCCGGTAAGATGGTGTGATGCTGCAACAGGGTACACATATCGTTTTAACATTTATTCTGGAAAAGACCTTGAAGAAACCGCAGGAGCACTTGGAGAAAGAGAAGTAAGCAAACTGGTCAGCTAAATCGTAGAAAATGATATTACTTTGTGTTTTGATCGCTTTTTCACATCAGTTAATTTATTGTACTATTATCCTTATTCAGCTGTTNCCAACTGCCCTAACAATATGGCCTGGAACTTGCCTGTTCAGACCACTTGCCTAATTTGCCTGCTCTGCCGTATGATTGGGAACTGCAATTGCGTTTTCTGGGAATTTCCGACCTTGTACTCGATTATTCAAATAAATTGAAGTGGAAGGTCGGAACTTTTTGGAAGGGGAAATTGCATATTTTTATTCATGTGGCCTAATACNGGTGTTGATTTAGTAAATCAAATGAGTGGCCTGCACGAATATGATCGAAAATCAGAAAAATAGTGGAACAAGGTCTTTTACCGTTTTATAGTGATGGCAGCCGTAAGCGCGTGGGTTATTTACAGTTAGCTAAGGAGGAATAAAGTGCCTTTCAAATCATTTCTGGTGACCTTGGCCGAAACTCTGATAGAACAAAGTTCTAAAACTACAGCCTTACGCAGGTCAGTAGCACCAGGCCTAGCACGTCGTGTCGTGAGTCAGATACATATTTCTATTCAAAGCACCACAGAACAACGTTGCATAAAAGCAAACTCGAACAAAGATAATCTGCCAAGAGTGCAAAGTTCCTTTGTGCAAATTCTGTTTTGCACCATTTCATTATATTTTAGGAATTCCTTAGCAATTTATTGTTAATTCTTTGACTGTTTATTATTACTAAATTTGTGCATTATTCAAATGCAAAATTAATGAATCGTTTTGTTTGGTTCTAAAAAAGATAAAACATTTGTAAGAATGTCCTAGAGGACGGTTTGTACCGATGTGTACCACTTAACATCCCGGATGGTACAATGGTTTACCACCACCCTCCGAATCAGCCTCTTAGGCCACGCCCACTTTGACACCGAAGAACATGTATTTGTGGGGCAAATAACATATTGGACCCATAAATTGAAAGCTACCATTGATAGTAGAGTTCCGGGTCGAAAGGGTTAAGGTGGTCCAAAGTTATGCGGTAACATACATAAAAAAAACAAACAAGTAAGAAAGTCTAAGTTCGGGCGAAGCCGAACATTAAATACGCGGCGCAAGTATTAAATATATGTTTTTCGCGTTTCTGAAAACCATCGCTACATGCTAAGCCGGGGTGGTTTTACCCCTATTTTAAATATCTTCGATAGAACGTTCACTTAGACATAATGAAATAAACTTATATAGTAATATGGGGGCGGTATCACGCCCATTTCCTAATATTCCAAACAATGTTACTTTAGTTTGTTGTTGGTATCAATTTTGAGTAAATTAGCGTCCTTGAATTTCGAAACATCGTTTCAAGCATTTCTGAAATTTACCGTTATATGAAAAGTGGCCGTAATTTTAGTCCAATTTCAACGCTTTGCTTTTACGTGGCAAGCACAATAACCATACCGAGTTTGGTACAAATTGGTAGAACGGCTATCCAGATACATATATGTGATCATAAGTGAGGGATTCCACGCCCTTTTTCCAAAATTTTATCATAAACGTATTTCTTGGTAAAGAATTGTTGCAAGCATCAATTTTGAATAAATTAGCTTTAGTATTTACTGATTTATCGAAGATTTCGTATTTCTCTAAATTACCGTTATATGGAATGTGGGCGTGGTTATTATCCGATTTTAAACATTTTCAGCCAATAAACACATGGAAACAATGACGCTGTCCATTTGAGAGCTATATTATAACAACTTAAATTTAACTTGAAAATTGTCAATCTCAATTACATTTAAATAATGGTAAATTGACTTTATAAACCAAAAATTGCACTTACTTCTGTATAGATTTAGATAGATCATAAAGCAATTTATGTCCATATTCTTCTTATTTGGCGCTGTGACCACCTGCGCGATTTTGACCGAGTTCAACAAAGTACGCCAGTCGTTTCTCTTCTGTGCCAACTGGCGCCAATTGGAAATGCCTAGTGAAGCCATGTCCTTCTCCACCTGGTCTTTCCATCGCAGTGGGGGCCTCCATCTTCTTCTGGTACCACCAGCGGTTTCCGAGTTGAATACTTTCAGATCTGGAGCGTCGGAGTCCATTCGAACGACATGGCCAAGCCAGCGGAGCCGCACTATGTCCAAGTCCTTGTAAAACTCATACAACTCATCGTTCGATCGTCTACGGTACTCGCCATCGCCAACGCGTAACAGGCTAACCTAATATTCACGCACGCCGCCAATTTACTGTCAAAAATTTCTCATGCACTTACTACTTGTATGGGACCAACCGAAATTGAACTGCGTGCGTACGAAGCTAACTCAATTTCCAATTTTTATTCTGCGTGACATTTCGATTTGACATTTCGCTCAATGAAATCAAATGCAAACGCACGCAAGTCAATTTCGGATGACGCAAGAAAAAAAATTCTACGGCGTGCATACCAAAACGCAAGCCGCGAATATTAGGTTAGCCTGTAAAGGCCCGTGTATCTTCCGAAAAATCTTTCCCTCGAATACTCCAAGGGCCGTCTCATCGGATGTTGTCATTTTCCATGCTTCTGCGCCTTATACCAACACGGGCATGATAGGTGACTTATAGAGTGTGGTTTTCGTACGTCGAAAGAGCTCTTTACTCCTGAATTGCCTAGTCAGTCCAAAGTAGTATGTACTTGTTAGCAAGAGTGATACTGCGTTGAATTTCCATGCTGAGATTGTTATCGGTGTTTATGCTGGTTTCCAAGTAAACGAAATTCTCTACTTTCTCGAAATTATAACTGTCAACAATGACGTGGTGTCCATATTAAGGTCAGTAAATTTATACTGAAAATTTGTGGTAGCAAAAGTAAAGACCGCCAAAGGCGGTTATGGAATTACCTGCAGGGGTTAAGTTTATAACTATGTCTAACCATGTGGCTTAGATACATTTTAGTGAAGGTATGTCAAATTTAAGAATTCAAATTAATTATAAATAGAAATTTATTCTATTGACAACTTTAAATGACAAGTATATATGAGCTTTTGGGGTTTTCGAATATATGTATATAAAACAAGATGCTAAAAATTCTAAATGACTGATCCAATATGGCGGACGCTTTCTTTGGAAAATTAATTGTGGTTTGATGATTTTGTTATATGGAGAAAATAAACGACACCTTCAACAAAAAAGTTGCCAAAAATCAACGGAAATCCCTAGCTACTTAAAACTTCCACCTTGTTATATAAAAAACTACATACTCAAAATTTTTCTAAGAAATCTAATTTAAAATATCGAAATTGTTACGAAAGTTTGTTGCGTTTTTGTTTTAAATATTGCACAAAGTTTGAAACTTGGCTTTATATAAATTATATAATAATAAAATGAATGGTCAAAAATTGTCAATATATGGTTGTCCCATAGTTATGGTAAGCACTATATTCATTAGAGGAATCATCTGATCTATAAAATTTTCTTGAAAAGTATTTAGTCATTGTTATTGTGAGTTGAAAATAACGTAAAATCAGAATATAATGTAAAATATGTAATCATAAACCATCTTTAAATAACTAGTTTTCTAAAGAAATGTTATTAAAGCTTTTACAAATTTGTAATCATCATACGTATAATCCCTAAACAAAAAAGGGTTAAGATTTTTTAAATTTTTCGTCAGTCACTTTGGACCAATCATTTTGAGTTTTTGTTAAATGACTTTAGATTCGTCATCAGCGACCCAGACAGTCCTCAGATGCCTAGTTTCATAGAAATATACCGATTCTTTAAATTTTTCATCCATCATATTGGATCCGCTATTTTGAATTTTTGGTAAATGACTTCAGATTCGAAAGAACCACTGGTACGATGAGGAACGTTACGATGCTGCAGAGAAAAGAGATAACGCCTACAGGCAAACGATGCGATCGGACGCAACGCGCGCTGTATGGAATCGTTATGGGCAGGCATGGGCAGAGACTTAGCAAGTGCTAAAAGAGCGTAAGCATCGCGTGTACGTATACAAGTAAGAGCGTAATGATGAGAACGCGACAGCATGCAAAATGAATTGGATACACTAGCAGACTCTCACTTCTAGCTCACGCTTGTTTGTGATAGTGCCCACCTCTGGTTATTGGGAACTGAAGAGGGAAGCGAGACATATTTGCAGCAAATGAAGAGAGAAGCCGAAATATGGGAGTGCGAAGAGCTTGAAATACTGGCCGACAGGAAAACGCTCAAAAATTTCACCAGAGAGTTAGGCGACTTACGGAAGGTTGTAAGACCGATTTATGGATTGGGCAGAGCAGTCTTAAATTTTTGCTAAAAATAAATAACGAATTCAGATTCTTCGGACCTCAAAAACCCGAGGAAGGTCTTTTGAATATATAAATATAAATATTTTTTTAATTGTTTTAAATGCTGCTCTGCGACCACCAACTTCAAATTGAAAAAAAAACGCCTTAAATCGCCAACCTGAGGAAGCTGAAAAACTACTTTTCTATATACATACATAAAATCCAGCCTTTAAGAAAAACTTGGTTTCAACAATATCCCAGAAGAAAGGGAAAATGTCGTACAGTGTAATGTCTGCATCGAAATCCAAGGCAGAATCACCCTTGTTAATAAGTGCTACTTTGGACTGAGTTGGCAATTACAACATCTGATGAGGCGGCTCTTCGTGTATTGGATAGAAGGATTTTTGGAGAAGGACTTGGCTTCACTTGGCATTTCCAATGGGAGAAGAAGCGATCCAAAAATCCTCTATATAAGAAGTGGCGCAAAATTCATCAAAGTGTATTTAATTAAATATTTTCGTCCAGCTAGATTTGCGATTCGAACCACTGTGATACGCCCGCTTTTCCAATACCTGGTACTTTTCGCCACAAGTAGGGTACTTACAATTTATGCATCCGTGCAAAGTTTTAGTTCCCCAGAATAATTGGTTTTAGAAATATATTGGTTTTAACACCTTAGTATGTATTTCAGGTGAGATGCCCCATATATATTGGAGTTAACGTTTATGGATAAAAGGAAGTTATATGCTTTAAATTAGTGTGTCGTTGGAATTGAAGAACGATGCCCCAAAAAAGGGGTTTCAAAATGTTGCTGCCGCGTATTTACATATACATACATAAAGGGCCGTAGAGGGGAATTTAGGGCCCGGGGGAATCTCGAATGTGGGCCCCTAAACACATCATCCTAACGCCCCCCCTCCCCCACACACACACACACTAAAAGATTTTTATCTGGTGTAAAATTTAGATGAGAAAAATAATAATACGAATATCGTAGTATACTGCCGTCCAACGTAAGAAAGTGGTTAACTACATAAGAAACCCATTGCAACTACGGCTTTTATGATTTGAACGGCAGTACATATGTATATTGAATATTATGATTGGATAATTGATTTAGTAGTAATAATGCCTGCACATTTTTCGAATATTGTCTGCTCACCAGGCATGCCAACTCTATTATTTTTTAAAAAATTCATATCCTTTCTCACAGTTTTGGTCCCTCTAGAAAAAAGTGGATGATTTCAAAGAGTTTAACTGAACTTATAAATTGAACGAAATGAAATAATTGTATTTGTCAATGTTATTGTGGCTTGTTAACATTTTATTTTTTTTTTTAATATTTTTTTATTGAGCTTTGTACCACGATTGTTTATTAGGAAAAATTGAAAAGTGCTATAACTTCTACCGCTTAGACTTTGTTGCT